>NC_133493.1:14551358-14643252 GCF_025370935.1 Choristoneura fumiferana
ATACAATCAATTCCCGTCTCGCCTCGTCTCATCTCGCCTCGCCGCTGGAAAATCACCATTATTCTGGAATACTGCGTCTGGGAATTCGTGTTTAGGATTTTGCCAATATCTTTTAGACGTTAGGAGAACAGCGTTGCCAAGGAAAATTAGTAGATGCGCGGTTGGTTGAGCTACTCAAGAACAAAAACCCCACGAACCTAGTTTCGGTTACTCCTAGTTTCAGCCGAATTTCCTGCTGAAAACCGAAACTTCAATTGAACTACTAATTAGACTTACTAATTACAGTAATTACTACTTATTAGGTAATTATTCGTTCAAGTGGCAATGGGCAGGTCATATGAAACAAGAACGGATGTTGAAGCCGAAAAGTTTTCGAATATTGCACCCACTGGGGGGCTTCTACGAAATTACCTCTTACTCTCGTATGAAATAATATAAGTATATGCGGCAGGCGGGGACGGGCTCGCACTTTACGTACAGTCAACGTCATAAATGAGTGATCACTTTTGTACCTTGTCACTTTAACGTCATGTTTGAAAAGCCATACGAAATTGTGTAACGACTGAAAGCGACAAGGTACATAAATGATCACTTATTTATGACGTTAACTGTACATAGTACAGATCCTGTAAAATACAGCGGCGACCACGTTATACGTATGGTATGGAGGAGGCCTATGTCCAACAGTGGACGTCCAACGGCTGACATGATGATGAATGTGAACATTCAGGTCGCCGTGTAGTGGCCCGATGAGTGTCCTTTACTAGAACCCTCACTTTAGATTTGAGGAATAGAATATGCACGCGATCTTTGCACCTATCAAGTACTAATAAACATTATACTTATTGTACCGGCCAAAGCCATGTTTGTCTAAAAACAGGAATTTAATCGCGAACAAAAAGTAATCCTGTTTTGATCCATAAATATGGGTTTGTGCGTGTGTGTATTGTTTATTGGGGGGAGGGGAGCGGCCACGAGGTGCGCGGGCGACGGAAATACACTATTAGGTATATTGTCCACACTGCGGTATGCGCGTCCTTGCCTTTTTAAACTCAATTTAGGCTATAAAAGCACTGAATGTGACATCTACCAAGGTAGTAAAATGTTCACTGTTTCTGTCCTTCGACAGCACGTGCATTCAGGAGGAAAGGCATTATCTACAGATATTTTCAGCGATCTGTGACGAGAATTGAAATTACATATGCGCTGCGCAGGCGGATAGACGGCAGGGAAGCGACAGTAGGTACTAGAGTTCCATTTCGGGTCCCTTCGCCGCTAAAAAAAACATAATTCTGTGAATACTGCGTCTGGGAATTTGTGTTTAGGGCTTACGACACAGAAGTTAGGAAACAGCGTTGCCAAGGAAAATTAGTAGATGCGCTGTTGGTTGAGCTACGTCAAGAACAGAATCCCACGAACCTAGTTTCGGGGACTCCTACAGCCGAATTTTCTGCTGAAACCGAAACTTCAATTGAACTTCAACTCGATTACTTACTAATGTACTACTTATTAGGTAATATTCGTTCAAGTGGCAATGAGGTACAAACAAACAAGCGATGTTACAAACTTTGGAATACTGCAATTATTGGGGGGCTTCTGTCCGGAGATGCGGCTATACGGCAACTCCAAATTCGAAGTTCGAATTGTATCGTACATCGATCTGTATTATACAGTATAAGTATCAGAGGGGCCCACGACACTAACTTCGACTTTCGTAGTGACCTGATGATGTCATGAACAGTCAGGCCCGCCGTAGTGGCCCGGGGGGCTGTCGCGGCGGCCCGCGATCGCGGCACTCGGCTGCACATGATTGGCCTACCCGCGAACATTTGTTTATACTATTTACAAGCCAAGGGCATTTTAGATATTTCTTAATTATAATAATAATGTATCATAAATGCAAAAGTTTGCTGAGTGTGTGTATTCAATGGGTCGAGGACCAAATATCTTACCAACACTTTGTACCTTGTCACTGTAAGTTCTACGTGTTTATACTAAAGTTAAAAACAAAGTGTAGGACAGGTAGTAAAATGTAAAGATGGACTTCGACTGCACTCCTTCACGCTGAAACCACATTATACTACAACATATATTTCAGCTATCTGTGCATTACGGTTATCTACTAAGCGCTATGGACAGACAGATGACGGACAGCGAAGCGACAGTATACTAGAGATCCATGATGATGATTCCCTGAAAGCCCAACTTTTACGTAAACATTTTTTGAATTTGCAATACGGTACGACACACATTGGACTCGCACATGTTCGCTTTATGTGATACTAGCTGTTGCCCGCGACTCCGTCCGCATATAATCCGTTTTACGCTATCCCGAGGGAACTACGCAATTTTCCGGGATAAAAAGTATTTATGTCTCTTCCTCTCTCTCTCTCACTAGGTATCCATACATCCGTTAATGGATGAACTACGCAAGCACTTACAATCCGCGTCTTTCCCCGGATTCGCTATATGTAACTTAGCCAGTTCATCTAATGTGATAGGATAAGACATACAAGCGAAACTTTTATAATTATTAGTGGGATCTGTCCTCTCTACCGTCTCAACTCGTCTATTGTACCGTACTATAACTCTGTTCAATACTTTCAGAGGAGCGACACGCACTTCGAGTTTCGTGTAGCCCTCGTCATGCGGCCGCGTCCTGCTTCGCGTCCTGCTGCGGCGCCGCGCGCGGCGGCGCGCGGCTCTAATTGGCCGCGCCTGCGCAGATTGATACAGCTACCTTACTGACACATTTTCCCAGATTTTCTCTTAATTATAATAATGCTGTCACAGAAGCGAATTAGCTCGTTGAAGTAGCAATGGGCAGGCCATATAGCATGGAGAGCACATGGCCGTTGGGGCAGAAAAGTTCTCGTGTGGAGACCGCGGATTTGCAAGCGCAGCGTAGGACGTCCACCAACGAGATGGACGGATGACCTGGTTAAGGCCGCGGGTTTTACGGTGGATGCAGGCCGCTGCCAATCGAAGCTACTGGAAGTCTATGGGGGAGGCATGTCCAACAGTGGGCGTCCTATGGCTGAGATGATGATGTCACTGAAAGCCACAACTTTTACGTGATGGTTTTTTTGAGAAATGTATTTTTCATGAACCAATAGACTAGATATGTGCTGTGCGAGGATAGGTAACTGAAGCGTTTCTATTAGTTCATGAAAAACACAATTCTTCCAACACATCCTCGCACATCTCTGGTGGAAATGCTAATGAGTAATTATTCATCATCCCAGCCTACATACGTCCCACTGCAGGCCACAGGCCTTAATTATAAATGTAATAAATGTATTATAAATATAATCGTTTTAGTTACCAGTGAGCTATCTGCATAAGTCTGTGGCTTCATCCATAAGTTCTATACAAATCTGTCACCATCGCTTCCCATGCCCACGCCACGGAGAAACCAACCCTAATCCCCGTTCTTAAGGTCGATATTCCACCACCGAAGTTCCCACTTGTGTACGGTTATTAGTTTGGCCGCCGCGGGCGCATTTCGGATCATATGAATTGGACGAGCGTCCGATCTGTGTAATGAGATAATACTAATATCGGGGATTAATCTTAATTATTGATTTTGTGCCATCATTACCATCATCATTGAAGTTGCACTCTTGTGGAGTTATCAAGAAGTGTCCTGATCGAGTAACAAAAAAAAAAATCAAAGCAAAAAAGTGACAAAGTTTGGGATTGCGGGCCCGTAACGTTACATCTAACTAAAAACTGTAGCAAAGCGTGATGTCACATGGAGCTTTAGCTTGAATTTCGGTACGGATATACTTTTTGATTTGTTTGTCATTGTCGTGTAAGTACGGCCAAAGAAACTAAATCACGTACCAGGGTGGAACGGTTCCACTGGAACCTTTTCATAATTTGTTTCGCTATATATTTTTTTGCTAATGTATGGGATGTCAACATGACATTAGTGGCACAAAGATTCCACCCTTAGATGACAAAAGTACAGTCACCAACTAAACTTTCACACATAGATTCAAGTTTTTTTTACAAAAACTCGTGACAGTGGTAATTGGACTTTGTCTTATTTCCTTAAAATCACGAACAACCTCACCGACCCTTTCTGCATCGGGAGTTACACCGCCAATAATGATGTCCCTTCGGCATCCTGCATGCTGTCAACTGTCAGCGCTAACCCTCGTAATAAAGTATTTTATTAACGCGCTCGGTTTAGCGCAGCGGAGCCCTCCGACAACACCGCCGTGGGAAAAGGGGATCGCCAATTAAATAACTGTTTAACGTCCATGTTTACTTTAGAGGAATAATATTAATTGTCATTGTAGCAATGTTGATTCGTGCTTTGAATGGGAGATTATTTACTGTGCTACTGTTTTCTAAATGCTTGGCATGGATGTTTTCATTTGTATTTAAATCGATGTTATTTACCACCAAGTCGGTGGTAGTCGGTTTGGCCATATTCTTCCGTTGGACCTTCAATAAGCAGTGCAATTAAAACCTGACAACAGTCGAAATACGAAGCTCGAAGAGGGATATTTAGAAAAAGAGCACTGGAAACTGCAAGTAAACGAAACAAAATGATTCATTGATTTTGTTCTACATGTCCTGAAAATTCAAGGTTAATTTTAAACCACTAAGTAAAACTGTAAGAGAAGTGAAGAAATACGCTAATGAAAGGACAATTGAGGATATTTACTGTATAGTTGAAATGTTAGAATCAGCATTCTAAAATGATGAAGCAAATAAATATCTTTGCAACAGTACCTGTAATGTAACGCAATGACAACAGGACGTGGTCAAAAGCGGTTACGGAGTAGTGACCAACATTGGATGGAGAACGGTGGGCAGATCGCCGCACCATTCTTGAGCTGATTTGATTGGTTGATTGACTCGTAACCAGATGCACTAGGTACACCTTTAAGTCATCAAAAGTGAAAAAATGCCATTAAAATTCCAGCAATTCATGAATATCTATGTACCTACCTTACGGCACGGCGCCCATCAACTATCCATATTACTTTGACACAACCCCTGTCACGGACGTCAACAAACTATAGTGAAAGGTTCACAAATGTGAACAAATTTTTGTTCGCCGTTTTGATGTAAGAAACTTGCAGTCTATACATAGATGTCGATGCGGCGATTGCTTGCCTTGTAAATCTAAATTTACTGTCTCTTAGAGGCGTCCAGTTAAGCTAACACAACCTACGATACGAACTTCGATTTTCGAACTTCGGGGTAGGCCCTCAGGACGCTACGTTAAGCGCCGGCTAGATTTAACGCGCAGCCGCACTAATAGCTAATTAGGTAACGCGATTGATCGCGCCGGTTGCGCATTTCCCGGCGGCTCGTTAGCCGTAATTGAGGCGCGCGCGCCGGCCACGCGCCTCAGCAGGGCTGTGCACTTTACAAGCTAACTTATTACCAGTAAGACATTTATTTAAACTTCATCATCATCATCATCATATCAGCCGTAGGACATCTATTGCTGGACCATCTACCCCTTAGACCTCAAGTTGCTTCAATTGGAAGCGGCCGGCATCTACCGTGAACTGTTGTGTGATTGTGATATGCAGGGCACCCCACGGCTATGCCATGGGAAGGGTGTCATGAATATTATAGAAAAATTTACTGAAAGAAGACTTCATTTTGACTTCATAAAGATTTTTGATCAATCAGAATGACCTTGTCTCTTTGACTATGAATTCTAGACTCTCCAAAGTACAATATAAAGTGCAAGAAGTAAGCCTAAGAGGGAAAAGCTGGTTCAGAATTTTTGAAAACTACCACGGAATAGGATATAAATGAGATTTAGGTATATATTCAACGGCACTCCGTAACTATTCAGGGTTCTTATTCAGGGTGGGAATTAGCCCGGGATAAAGAAATAACGATGATTAGTCTTTTTTTGCTTTGTTCGACAAAAGAAATGCCTAAAGAAAGTTTACCACTTGAATTCTGCGGCACCAAGTCACAGACAAAAGCCAAAAAATGCTGATGGGACTTTACAAAATGCAATTCAAGACCTAGCTAGGTATCACTCGTTTAAAGTCATTTTTAACAGTCCCTATAATAATATCTTTTCTGTGGTGACGGTTGACAACCCTAAACAGTCCTCCTGCGTAGAGCTCCTTCTTATTGCCCTTTATTGGTCCTGATTGATTTAGGTTAGCACATGGGAACAATAACGGATTGCTCGCGGGGGTGCACTGCACGCGCTAATTGTCTGATAAATGCAGCGTTATCGGGTACGCGTTACGTCGTCACTGGGGATTGAGACAAATTGGTTCTGCTTAATTGGTAGTAGGTACTGAAATCACGAGTATTTATAATGTTATTCATCGTAATGATGAAAGAGAATCAAAAGATACTGAGAAAGAAGCTATTAAAAAAGCGTAGAGGGTCTTATCTAACAGTAATACAGAGACATAACTTAAAGTAATACGAGTACAAAAAAACTTTTGGTGATGTCAAAAAGGAACTGCTATGTACAAATATTATGTATTAAACACCCCAAATCAAGTGATGTTAAAAAAAGTAAACAATAAAAAATCTTATCGTTTAAGTACGATCTCTACCAGACAACTGTAAGGATACTAAAACAAATACAAACAGGCAAAATAACAGTAAATACATAAGTATTGAAACTGAGAACAATCGTCATTAAGAATGACAGTTTGGACGCGTCTGTGTAACAAAAACTCGCCCATCCAATCGTCATTTGTCAAACCAATCGTATGAAAGCTATTGCGATGCTGCTATGTATAGTCTTGTGTCTTACTATAGCGGCATTGGTGGGCTAGTAGTTTATAGTAGTAGCTGGCGATGCCAAACGTTAAGCCGAGTTTAGACTTGGAAGAAAAACGAGTCAACGAGTTTGTAGTGGTCAATAGAGCGCCGCAATGTAATGCAACTTGCACGATTTTTCTTGCAAGTCTAAACTCGGCTTGAGACAGGCTAGATAGGAATTGTTTACATAGAAATGGAACATCGTCATCTATTGGGTCAAAGTTGTCCGATAGATGAACTACACTTTAACTAGTTTTCTAATGTCGTTAAGAAATAGATGTCTTCTTTTTCATTCTCATTTGAATCTTCATGAACACGGAGAATACCGATAAGTTCTGAGATATATGTATTAAACATTCTCGGTGGCTTAATTTGTTTAAATGCGCTGTTTCTTGTCCTACATATTTCCTACATTGTTTTCGTCTTTTACAAATATTCCCAGACCTAAAGCTTTCGTCTCGTACAGCTTTATTTTCCAAGTTCTTCATGACCATATCAGCCCGCCTTTGCGATGTAAACAGCTCCCACCTCCGACCGACGGCGGAGTGTCGGCGCGCAGATGGCAGTGTTGTGAAAGCGAACACCGGCTATATCGGGGCGCGCGTCAGCCGCCCACGCCGCCCCACGCCCCACTGGCACACTCCAGCATCCTAGTTATTGAAGTCCGGCAATAATAGACCGCGGGCCTAGGAACAGCTGGGCTCTTTGCTCCACCTTCCGATCTTCAAGCCCTGTCGTCATTGGGGGTTGGACCAGTCTTTAAACAATGGACCACTGGTCTTGGGACAGCTGGTAACAGCGTCAGTTTTAGTCTTTCTGATCTTATGAGTTGTCGTTATGGTCATTCGTCATCATTATCATATCAGCTGTAGGACGTCCACTGTTGGGCATAGGCCTCCTTCATAGGGTCATTGGAGTCTGAGAAATAATCATGAAAAAGTTTTAAGTTTATATGGCTGTTTGAAAAGGTTCTGTACCATTCATCTTCGTATGACTTTTTTCTATTCCAGCGGGTAACCAATTTTGATTCTAATTTAAACTTTTTGTAGCCTTGGAGATTATTTTAGTCTCCGATTCTGATACTTACCCATTGCGAAATAAAATCGATAAGACAGTGATTAATTAAAAAAGCTAGATAACTAATTGGTACAGCATCGTTCAGATTGTCGGTCATAAAATAAATAGACATGGTCGACTGAAAGCGCAGAATTCGTTTTACACACAAAATATCATCATCAATTCACAAAACACGCTTTATAGCTTATAGCATATTATGGCATGTCAGTTTGGTATTTAAGAAAAACATCGCTGGTTAGTCATACACAAACACAATGCGAGATTCCCAACTTTAATTCAACTACTACTGCGAAGAAAAGAGGGCTGTTTATTATGATTTTGTAATTGTAAAATATTTCAAAGAGTTGTGTCACTTAGATAGCTTTCAGTGGCTAAAATCCTAACTGTACTTATTTAAGGTCCCGGGACTCCCGGGTCGATCCCAGACGGGACAGATATGCGCATAAAGAATATTACTTAGATGTCGAGTATTGAATATTTAATAATTACTAACTTTTAAACTAGGTCGATGAGAGTCAATTGTCTCATGGCGTCATGATATTTACATTTTATATGTGCTACATAGATGAAAAAAACACTTGGTATGTAATCTTTCAATTGCCAGAACACAAGAACCAATGCAAATTAAACGTGTTGTTTATTACTGGCTTTTTCTGAAATCGTACAACAGCGTTAATCTGCGGGCGTTGTGCCACGCCGTGACGCGCCGCCGCCTGTTGACAGCCGCAACATCCGGCTTCACCAGCTCGCCTTTGCCATGTCCAATAACGACTGCATCAGAGACCGCATTGTCAAATCCCTGTTGCCGTATGTCTAACGCTCTGACGATCTCAATCGCATGCTCCATCTCTTACTACCCTCATCAAGTGATCATCATTCATCATTTTAAATGTGTGGCCTTAGTTTATATCTGTAAGAAAAATCGTGTAAGATGTACATGGGAGTATTGGCACTCAATCAATAACTTCAAATTCGTTCGCTTATACTACTTTGCAATGTAATCCACCTTGCGTGTTTTTTATGCAAATCTAAACTAGGTTTGACGCGCGAGCGTTCGAGGTGGCATTCACCAAATATTTCACCTCGTTTCGTTTGTCGGAAAAAAGTGGTCAAAGCGGTGATTCCGAGTGTGTTTACCCTCATCTTACACCGTGCGACAGAAAGAAGTGATTTCTATTGTGTTAGATTTGGTAAATTACAGATTCCGGTGCAATTATAGTTTTGTACATACATTCGACAATTCCAATAGTGGGTGGATTGTAAATGGCAAAATGTTGGATTTCCTAAATTTTAAACCTCTGTTTCTGTTCTGATAAATAATTCAATCTATAAATCCCTATAAATAGAATGGCCTTGGGCCAGCTGAACAGAAACGAAACAGAAGTCTAAGCTTCGACAAAAAGTCTGTGTCATGTTCGCAAATACATCTTCGTCGTTATCACTGCACACTTGATAATGCTTTCAACTATTTAGTAGATTTTAATGCTTAATCATACACTATATTTGCATTATGTCTGCTCTATATTATTCAACTTACAAGAAACTGAAACCTATTGCAATCGTAATATATTAAGCGATTTTAAAATGTATGCCTTTAAAAGCTATCACATCAGCTAGCATGAAGTAAACTTTAATAGGTTTAGGTACTACATTAGAATAATACTAAACGATCTGTAAGAAATGTGTGATGAAAATTGTTATTTACATTTCCAGTAGTCTGTAAATATTCGTATTCCGAAGAGATGAGTCACTGTGCGGGGTAATGGCTTGTTGTCAGAAGTCCGTCCGTCACGCAGAATGTCCAGGTGTTATTTCGATGAGGTAAGTATTCCACTTTAATGAAACCACACATAGTAATGATTACAAGGACCATACTCATTTTCTACAAATATATATTGCCTTGTATAATATTTACAAGTACTCAAGCACAAGCACTCTTTCAATAATTTGTATTTGGTCGTATGTAGGTATTGGGTATTGGTCTTTGTCATCATCATAATTATCAGCCATTATGATGTCCTCTGTTGGACTACGCTAAGTTTACACTTAAAGACAAGAAATTTGGCACGGATTTGAACGGAAGACCAGGATATAATTTTCGGGTATTCCCATGGGAATTTAGTGGAATTACTGACCTAAAATAGTTTAAGTTAGCAAAGCAGCGTGTAATGGCTAGTGTTAACTATATACACAAAGTTTTGTCCGTAAAGTTTGGCGTCTAACAAACCTCCCTTCCTTCCTTGTCCTTTTTATAACAGCATCTATGTATTTTGTACTGACTCCCTGAAAAAAGGTCATGTTGTTGTTTGTAAGGCTCTAGCCTATGTTTCTTGTTATATTATGTGTTATTATTGCTATAAATAAATGTTTTTTTCTTTCTGAAAGTCGTGCTTTACAAAGTTGCGGGAAACTGCGGGATGATTCCTTATTTGGTGGTTTCCCAGAGTCATTGACTCACTCGGACAACGGTGCATTACACAACCGCGACCAAAATACACGATTGACTACACACGCGACTGAATTAGATCGAGCGGGACAGCCGCGCGGCCGAGCGACCAAGTCCACGCGCCAGACAGAGACGGAGCATATGCAGCGCGCTACCATTTCAGGAGATTTCAGACAAACAACGTAAGTGACTGAAGGAATTGACAACAGGACTGTAATGGGATGGTGATAGGGTTGGTTTTGCGTCGGTGAGTTAATTCTGTTCTTAAAAGTACGGCGCAACAAATTTCATTTCAGCCGCTGAAAGTTTGGTGCAAATTAAATATTGCGGAGGGGGGAGGGGGGTTCAGACCTAACCGCTGAGATAATTCACGACTGGTGGAAGAGTGGTAAATTAAAAAAATCTACAGGATGTCTCTGAATGGGGATTTGAATTCAAGGTTTGATTCTACTCACAGACCGTTGACCATCAGTGGTGTAGCGGTATAGCACGCGGTACGGATTACCGAGGACCTGGGTTCGATTCCCAGTGATGGTCTTATTTTTCTGTTTTTTCTGTGCATCTATATTTCAGTTTGTATTTTCAATCTACTCACAGAACCGAGCTACTTACTTTTGTTTTGTTACATTTTCAAATAACTTAAATTTAGATCATTTTTGATCCTCAAATATTAATTGTTAAATCAGTGTATCTGAAAGCGCGGTATAATTTTTGTCTCATCATATAACACAGGGGCTTTTAATATAGTAATTTAACATTTTCAAATGACGTTTCTTCAAAATAAACAAAGTGAATGCATGTGTGAAAATTACATTTAATCTATATGAAAAAAAAAATTAGCACTGGTTTTTTTTTATCTTGAAATTTCCATAGCTAAGCACAGGCCTCCTCTCAAAATAAGATGGCTTTTCTCTTACTATTTTCTTAACCCTTAATTTAGTAGTGTATGCCACAGTGAACATGATGATCATGACTTTATTTTTTTTATTTTTAATGTAGAATTTTTGGACCTAAGGTAACGGCGAGGTTTGAATCATGTACTTAATTTATTCAAATTATGCGAAAGTTTATGAAAAGGTGAGTTTGAATTTGGATTGATTGCAGATAGAATAATAATTTGTTAAGCTAAATTCATGATGATGTTTTATCTGTTTAATTTTAACTAAGTATTAAGTTTATTATTAGGTTTAGAGTTAATATAATAGTTCAATAAAGACCAGTAAATTTAGGAAATCCCCTTGGGTTTTTTTTGCGAAATCTCAAAATTTCATTTCAAATAAGAAGATTTAAAGGTTATGCGAACGAAGCTGCGGGTAGAGCTAGTTAAAACCTATATACTTTATTGTACGAAAAATAAAGAAAAACTTATACACAGTTGAGGTACGTAGAAAAACGAACTTACCTGTACCTTTTACGGATCTCTACAAATAAACCTTTGTCAGTATGTACAGAATGAACTACTTATCAGCTTTTTGGTGAACGAAAACATCGTGATAAAATCTGCACACACAGATGCATGTGAAGTTCCCAGTCTGCACTGGCTATGAGAGAACTGCAGCCCAAGCTCTCTCAATCCAAAAAACGACCTGTAACAGCATGGCCGGTATTATTATTTGTTATTAAGTAGGTACTTAATTACAAGTACGTTTATTATAAAACAATCGGAATATAAGAAAAACTCTCCAAAAAAATATTGTTTTTAAAATAAAATGCACACAAACGTACAAATTATAACACCGCAGGTAACGAGAAAATTAAAACGACACCGACAAGCCAATAAGCATCTTACTCCCTTATTATAAGGTTTATTACATGTTAACCGTTACCGCTAAGTGCGCATGACGTGTAGCAAGCTATATTGAACCGTATTCTGTTCAGGGAAGGTCTATTTTGGCGCAGCGAGAGGCGGTAGTATTAATAGAATGTTGCAAAATGCGCACGAGAGGGCTTATTTGGTGAGAGAGTGCGGCGGCTCGCCGTGCAGTAAGGAAGCAGGCCTTCATTCATTTATTTATCTTAATTTTTAACCCCCGACGTAAAAAAGGGGGGTGATCTAGGTTTGACAATGTCTGTCTTTCTGTCTGTGGCGTTGTGTCTCTCAAACGGGTGGGCCGTTTTTTACGTGAAAGTTTCCTTGCGGTAGTTCTTAGCTATGTTTTATAATCGGTTCAGCTGTTTTTGAGATATTCAACTTTGAAATGACAGTAAATTCATCGTCATATCAGTCGATGGACGTCTCCTCCCCCGTAAACCTCCAGTAGCTTCGGGTGGCAGCCTGCATCCACCGTGAACCTGCGGCTTTCGCCAGGTCATCCGTCCATCTCGTTGTTGGACGTCCTACGCGTGCTTGCCGTGCTGTGCTTACAATATTTTTGTGTAGGTAGTTAAATAAAAGCTACATCGAATAATCTAACCACCAAAAAGTTGGAAAATCCCCGACTTGGTCACTTGAAAGTTCAATATCTCAAGAACGGCTAAACTGATTCTTCTTGATTTCAAAGAAAAAACCGCATTCCAATCGTTCTACCCGTTTCTGAGCTACGGTAGACACACAGACAGACAGACAGACAGACACACACACACACACACACACACACACACACACACACACACACACACACACACACACACACACAGACATACATACATAGCGGTCAAGTTTATAACCTCTTTTTGCGTTGGGGGTTTAAAAAGATACCTATAATATAATGCCACCGCTTTTATTAATTTATTAGTTAGAAGGCTCCCCCCAAATGAATGCAATAATAGGTAATTTTGTATGTACAGTGGGACAAATTTTGTTCCGCTGAGTATAATATCGTGGTCTTCTTCTAAAGGTGGGTCTACGCTAGACGAACCGAGCACGAGCGAAGTACGAGCGGAGCCGTTCCCGGCTTCGTCGTTCGCAGCGTCAAGTGTGGACACGTCCACGAGCGCACTGCGAGCGCGAAGCAAACCCCTTTGTGTTTGTCAAAAAACCGACAACTGGCGGAACGCAGCCGAGCACGAACGAAACGCTCGCAGCGCGCTCGTTCGAGGCTTGTAAGTCGGTCCACATTACGAGTAGATGAATTGTGTTCGGCTCGTGCTCGGTTCGCCTAGCGTACGCACCTTTAAATTTAAGAGCTTTAGACGATGCTTTTTCGCAGTTTTATGGGAGGCTGGTGAGGTTCAAGTTACCCCTCCCGTAATTACGAGTAGCTTCTAACTGTGCCAGAAACTTTTTTAGTTTATTTTTTACTAGCTTTTGCCCGCGGCTTCGCCCGCGTGGAATTCGGTTATCGTGCGCTGTTCCCTCGGGAGCTGTGCATTTTTCCGGGATAAAAAGTAGCCCATGTCACTTTCTGGCCCATAAACTATCTCTATACCAAAAATCACGTTGATCCGTCGCTCCATTTCGACGTGAAAGACAAAGATACAAACACACACACTTTCGCATTTATAATATTAAGTATATCATAATATCATTAACATCAGCCGGAAGAAGTCTGCTTTTGAACATAGATCTGATCTTACATCCACTATTGCTCGCAACTGTTGCGCCGCTGGTGGAAGTCCTGCCTGCTGTGTCTAGTTCCTCGGCAGTTCCTCGTACTCTGGATTTTATCGCGACAAATAACTCCGAACAGGGCCCTATTATGTAGGTATTATGTACGTTTTGCAACTTTGTAATCTGACATTTGATTGACTGACTGATATTTGGTATACCTATTTGTGTAAGACTGGTTACAATATAATAAGTATGTAACTGGATTACATACAATACAAGTACAATTAACGAAAAGTACAGTCAGAAAAAAGATTGTATTAATCATGAAATTTTTAACAAAAACTTATTTATAGTAACTTAAAATTAATTGTGTGTTCAGTTACCACACCGCGAGTCGCTGAAACCATGGGACGCTAAATAAGGCGCCGCAAGCTGTTAACTGCGGCCCGGCACCCACCAGCTACCGCTGACCTCCCCCCACTCACCTCCCCTTCACAACAGGAGGTCACAGTACACTGGTTAATATAGCCGATTACAGCTGACCCGTGATGCGGAGTAAAGTGGACGGGGGAGGGATCTGGTTGGAGTGGTCGCGGCGGCGCGTCGCGTTGAGACGTGCGCGTGGGCAACTGTGTCCGTGTGGGTGGGGCCGGTGGCGCCGCGGACCGTTAACCGGTTGTTAGTGAGAACGTCGGTTAAAATGTTTTAAGCTCTTGGGCCGAAGTCTTATTTTTAGATTGCCTTATGAGGCTACATTTCCACGGCTTATTCAGCAGATTACTCGTATGTACGGTTGAACAAATTGAATCATGACCCAGGGAACCTTTTAATAATCAATTTCACTATGATTTCCTTGAAAAATTTATGAGATGTCAATATGACGTTAATAGCACAAAGGTTCCACCCTGGGTCATGATTAAATTTGTTCGACTGTGCCTACGTTTATTTTGAGATGGCTAATACAATACCAAAATAATTTTAGTAAACATTAAAAAAACATGATTGGTTTTTTGGAGTCTTTTTGTATTTTTTATTTCAACTCCAAATTTTTTACTTTTACGGGTATCCCGTGAAACCATATCGAAAATACAAACTGAGACATGGATGCACAGAAAAACCAGAAAAAGAGACCAGCACTGAGAATCGAACCCAGGTCCTCAGCATTCCGAGCTGCGTGCTATAACCCCTACACCACTGCTGGACAGGAATCTAGACACGAATTTTTCCTATGCATACATATCTCAGGTTGCTTATTTCTACTTTGCTACTTAAGCAGCAGCACTAGCGACATCTATGTGGCGTCGACAGACGTCACACTTTCGGAACCAACCGCTCACCCAGACAAGAGATGTCGCTACTAAGCAATCAAATTATGATTGGTTTTTTGGAGTCTTGTCGGGATACCCGTAAAAGTAACAAATTTGGAGTTGAAATAAAAAATACAAAAAGACTAGAAATAAGCAACCTGAGATATGTATGCATAGGAAAAACTCGTGTCTAGATTCCTGTCCAGCAGTGGTGTAGGGGTTATAGCACGCAGCACGGCAAACAGTTTTCTTTAATTCACACACAATAATGACATGATGATGATGACGATGTGTTTTTCAAGAACCAATAGAAACGCTTCATTTACCTATCCTTACACAGCACATCTCTGATGGAAAGAACTGAGCGAAGCGAGGCGAGGTAAATTAATCGTTTCTATTGGTTCTTGAAAAAAACATTCCTTGCACGCAACACATTCTCGCACAATGACATCTCTGGTGAAAACGGAGCTTTAGGGTGGTAAATTAATTTATTGCTCTACTTCACTGTACTTTTAGCCCCCGACGCAAAAAGAGGGGTGTTATAAGTTTGACGCCAATGTCTGTCTGTCTGTCTGTGGTAGCGTAGCTCTTAAACAGATGGACCGATGCGCTCTTTTTCGTGAAAGCGAGTGTATGCGGTGGTTCTTAGCTATGCTTCAATCATAGCTTCAATTAAAAAAAAAACCAAATTCAAATGATTTATTCAGTAAATAGGCCGCAATGGGCACTTTTACACGTCATTTTTTAAACTACCAGCGCTTTCGGAAAGACCATCATTGCCAAGAAGAATGCGCCGCAAGAAACTTGGCAGAAAGTCATTTTTTCATAATAATATAATTACAAATAAAATACTTAAAAACTATATTATACAATTAAAGAAAAAAATACAAAAAATAATAATAATAATAATACAGGGATGTATGGGGTCCCTTAGTTACAATACTAAACACTAACTATATCTAAACTATATCTACGTTCAGTGGAAGTGTAGAATGCTTCCACCGTCATACATTTTGAAATAATAATAACAATAATTTAGCTTTGAAATATACATTTCAGGTCAAGTAACCATTAAGCTTTTGGATTACGGATTTCAAAAATCGGTCCTGCGGTTTTGCAATTCAATTCAATTTTTAAAAAACATAGCTCCATCCCATCGATACTGTCGATGATTCTGCCAAAATCGAGGTTGAAAAAGATACTATCGGTTGGCTGTTGTACGGTAGCAGCCGGTTTTAGATATTAAAATTCGAAATGAAAATGTCGGGGTTTTTAACTTTTCTAAGTTAAACGTTATTTAAACCATCGTTAATCAGCGGCTAACCGCGGCGAGGTCTGCCGGCCGCGCCGCCGCCGCTTCAGTCGCCGGCGCACTGCGCGCGCGCCGCCCGCGCTACAACGCGAAATATTGTAAATACTGTTGCGAAAATACTATAACGAATTGCCGAAAATATGTATATAGCTCGGAATTGTACATTAGTGGTGTCATTCGTAAAAAAGCGAAATAATTGAAAAAGTGGATTAAGTATACTTACATGTCATTTTTTGCTGTAATTCCGTCAGGCAAAATTATTCGGGAAATTACAGCAATACTTGCAGGCGGCGTAAAATCAGACAGTTATTTTAATCATCATCATCTGGGCCTATCTGCTTACGTCCTACCCTAGGCCGTAGTTCTCACGCTAGTCCTGTGCCAATTGGGAATTTCACGCACACCATTAAATTTCTTCGCCGGTTTGTGCAGGTTTCTTCGCGATGTTCTCCTTCACCCTAAAGCTCGTAGTAAAACTCAGAGGTGCCAGCCAAGGCTCGAACCCACGACCCTCTGCTCGGGAGGGAACACTTAGTTCAAACCACTAGGCCACCACGGCTTTTTAACGTAAATAAAGTCAATGTCAAATTCTGAATCTAACTTAGATAGTATTCACAATTTGACATTGACATTATTTTTTGCAGATAGTGCAAGAGAAGGGAACATCCAAATTTAGAATGCCTGTAATCACATAATACCACCACATGTGCAATTCTGAGCTTTCGATAGTTTCTTCTTCGTCTAAGGGACTGTTTCACCACCCATTGATTAGTTTCATTTGACGGATAAATGTGATGCCGTCTCCGTCTATTCGAACAAAACAAATAGAGACGACATCAGATTAATCCGTCAAATAATAATCAATGGATGGAGAAACACGGGGTATTTAAGTTGTAACACTCTTGACAGAGTCTTCAGAGATGAGAATTAGTAGTGAACCATCACGACTTTCTTGGGTACCTAAATAGTGCAAACTTGAGTAAGTTGAATGACAGTCTTGGCAAAATGTACGAATATTTTTAGAGTTCCGTACCCAAAGGGTAAAAACGGAAACCTTATTATACTAAGACTTCGCTGTCCGTCCGTCTGTCACCAGGCTGTATCTCATGAACCGTGATAGTTAGACGGTTGAAATTTTCACAGATTATGTACGAGTATGACTATGGCCGCTGTAACAAACTAAAAACAAAATAAAATAAATATGTAAGGGGCAAGCTCCAATACAACACACGTGACTTTTTTGCCGTTTTTTGCTAATGCCTAATGAATTTTGTATAGATGGTACGCCCTTAATGCGCGAGTCCGACTCGATCCGACTCGATCTATGCAATTTTCTGGGATAAAAACTACCCTATGTACTTCCCCGGGACTCAAACTATCTATATACCGAATTTTATGTTTAGACCTGATGAGGTAACAAACAAACAAACAAACAAACAAACCGACTTACAAACTTTCGCATTTATAATATTAGTGGGATCACACACACACACACAAACATCACGCCTGTACTCCCAAATGGGGTAGGCAGTGCATACGAAACGTTACCGCTGCGGAGCCACTTTTAGTAATTTTAGGTTTTCAGTTTGACTAAAACGGTACAATTAGCATGTGTGGCTTGACTGTAAGTGTTAATTATGAGATTAAATATATAATAATAAAAAAACAATAGTGACAGCTGGGCTACTACGAAACTCGAAACTCGAAGTTCGTATCTAACCGTCCCTCTCGCTCTCTTATTAAATAGTATAAGTGTCAGAGGGACCGCACGACACGAACTTCGAGTTTCGAGTTTCGTAGTAGCCCAGCAGGTTGCTATAGCATGTCGCCTACGTCAGTTGCCTCTTACGACATCCACGGAAGAAATGGAGAGGTGTAGTTCTAATCCGACACCACACGGTGTGGGATCAGATATTAAATTTATGCGCGCTGTGTTGTGTCAGGTAGGTATTGGTACTGGTGACAGTACTGTCGCATCGGAATGCCACGACGTTTCATAGCAGATAATTTGTCGCCTGCGCGTGGGCACTTGTTCTACTGTCGCCGCAGTTGCCAAGAGTCGCGTCACAAGCTTCGGCAGACGCGCTGGCAGCTGACGATCTCGCACCTGTTATGTCTCCACTGTTGGCGAATCGCTGCTTAAAAGGAAACACGTAGTTCAATTGGTAGCCTTGTTTTCCATAAGAATTGAACTTTGTATGGCAGCGCCCGCGGCGTCTCGCGGCGGGCGCGCGAGAATTCATACACATTTTAATTGTACCCAGAGGTTTTCTCGCCATGTTTAATTCTCAATTTCGAGATTTATTATGAGCATTATGAACGTCTTCCTGCCGAGCTGAAGAATGAACCACCTGATGATGCATTTAGACGCAAACTGAGAAACCATTTGTTGGATAAACCGCTATACTCTGTTAATGAATTTGCAAACATTGTTTTTGTTTTTTAATATTTCATTGTTATTTTACATTTTGTTTTTGACTTCTGAGTATTTTCAATTTTGATTCTTATTTTCAGTTTTTACTTGCCATTTTTAATCTTCAAATTATTTTATGTATTTTAATTGGACGATCCTCTGGTAGTGACATATATTATTGTAATAGAGTGGAGAAACTGTTTCGAATTGTAATTGTTTTATTGCTTTTTTATTATTTTATTAAATTTTAACATTTTGTGACATTTAATTGTTTTCTAATTTAAATCTTTTGTGTATTCTTGACAATCTCAGTATAAATTCTCGTAACTTTGACATGTACAAATTATGATGTAATTTTATACTGAATGAATAAATAATCTTATCTAATACTAGCTGGCCCCGCAAACTTCGTTCTGCCTTAAAATCAATTTATATTGTGTTACCTTATTAGCCATGTACTTTTTTTTATAGTGAGGAATCAATGCGAGCACGCAAGCGAGGGAGCAAGCATGCATGCAAGCCAGTATGCAAGTAACCATGCACGCAAGCGAGCATGCAAGCAAGCATGCAACCAAGTATGCAAGCAAGTATGTATGCAAGTAACAATGCATGCAAGCGAGCACGCAAGGAAGCATGTATTCAAGCAAGCATGCAAGCAAGCATGCAAGCAAGCATGCAAGCAAGCATGCAAGCAAGCATGCAAGCAAGCATGCAAGCAAACATGCAAGCAAGCATGCATGCAAGCATGCAAGCAAGCATGCAAGCAAGCATGCAAGCAAACATGCAAGCAAGCATGCAAGCAAGCATGCACGCTAGCGAACATGGAGGCATGTTACCAAGCATGCATGCAAGCAAGCTTGGAAGCAGGCATGCAAGCTTGGAAGCAGGCATGCAAGCATGCAAGCAAGCATGCAAGAAAGCATGCACGCTAGCGAACATGGAAGCATGTAACCAAGCATGCATGCAAGCAAGCATGCAAGCAAGCATGCACGCTAGCGAACATGGAAGCATGTAACCAATCATGCAAGCAGCATGCAAGAATTCAAGCAAGCATGCAAGCAAGCATGCACGCTAGCGAACATGGAGGAATGTTACCAAGCATGCAAGCATGCAAGCAAGCATGCGCGCTAGCGAACATGGAGGCATGTTACCAAGCATGCATGCAAGCAAGCTTGGAAGCAGGCATGCAAGCTTGGAAGCGGGCATGCAAGCATGCAAGCAAGCATGCAAGAAAGCATACACGCTAGCGAACATGGAAGCATGTAACCAAGCATGCATGCAAGCAAGCATGCACGCTAGCGAACATGGAAGCATGTAACCAAGCATGCATGCAAGCAAGCATGCATGCATGCAAGCAAGCATGCAAGCAAGCATGCACGCTAGCGAACATGGAAGCATGTAACCAATCATGCACGCTAGCGAACATGGAGGCATGTTACCCAGCATGCATGCAAGCAAGCATGCAAGAAAGCATGCACGCTAGCAAAACATGGAAGCATGTTACCAAGCATGCATGCAAGCATGCAAGCAAGCATGCAAGAAAGAATGCACGCTAGCGAACATGGAAGCATGTAACCAAGCATGCATGCAAGCAAGCATGCACGCTAGCGAACATGGAAGCATGTAACCAAGCATGCATGCAAGCAAGCATGCAAGCAAGCATGCACGCTAGCGAACATGGAAGCATGTAACCAATCATGCACGCTAGCGAACATGGAGGCATGTTACCCAGCATGCATGCAAGCAAGCATGCAAGAAAGCATGCACGCTAGATAACATGGAAGCATGTAACCAAGCATGCAAGCAGGCATGCAAGAATGCAAGCAAGCATGCAAGCAAGCTTGGAAGCAGGCATGCAAGCTAAATAAATTAATGGATAAATAGATTAAATCAAAACACAAAATAAATCAACCAGTCAATGTAAATTGAGGAACGTAAACAAATTTGTTTTTAAATAATTTATTGAATCAGGCGTTACTTTGCGGAGGTCCATATCAATGAACTAAAATAATTTCCTTGCTCACCCGCGACCTTACGATAGCTAAGCTTATGCAAAATATGCGTGTTCATGCAGTTCATCCACCTCCACACTGTAAGAACACACACAAATCACACAAACCCATCCATCACCACCACCACACTACACTCGTAAGGTCGCGGGTGAGCAAGTAAATTATTTTAGTTCATTTAAATTTGTTTTTGTTATTATTTAGTAGGTAGTATTAAGGTACTCATGTCATAAAACTCATTTACTCGGCAATCTTCGTTCCACTTTAAACGAAAAAGTAGTGTACGAAAAAAAATGGAAGAAAACGTCCCTATTTCAGACACTATAGGTCCAAACATCTTCCAGCCAGCAAGCAAGCATGCAAATGCAAAATAAGGGGATTAATAAAACAAAACGCCTAAATAAAATTGAGTAGCAAACATTCGCATCACTCCGCATTTTACTAAAACCCACAGGTGATGCATTAATTACCGCACTTCCATACTCGCATTTTCTTTTTCCCAGCAATTTTTCCAGTTTTTCTCTTCATAAAAACCTTCCCTAGACTTTAACGATGATATGAAAAAAAAAATAGCTGAATTGGTCCAGCCGTTCTCGAGTTTTGCGCTTAGCAACACATTTTACGATTCATTTTTATTTATATAGAAGAAGAAGAAGATAATCATCGCGATCCCGTGGGTAGGTATATCTGAATAAAAAGTAGCCATAAAGTTTACTTGCTTTCCTCAAAATTAGATCTCTGTACCTACCCAATTTCATCGATTCATCCAACTGTGTTGCTTATCGTATAAGATGACCAACATACGCTCACGATCTTTCGTATGTATTAGGTACATTAACAGGATATGAGCTAGGTACTGCAGAAACCGATCTAATTTTTTACAGAAAATATTTAATGTAGCCCTACGTTATTTACCTACTAGAGGATGTTAATATGATATGACATTTCAGAAGGAAACATACAAAATAAAATTAAATTTTGAACGATTTCTAGCATTCAGGTAGGCATCAACTTTAGGACCGTGGTCATCCGACACCAAAAAATTTGTTCGCGAGGTGTCGGATAAATTAGTTGGCGTCTCTGGCGACCCCAGGGCCGGGTCTTTTTTCGCCCAGAGGCTGAGCTTAGCCGTGCAGCGAGGGAATGCCGCAAGCCTACTAGGCACGATGCCCCGGGTAGGAGAGATACAGGGTTTAGATATTTTTTAATCTATATAATAGTTATCGTTTCTTTTTATACTATACAAGTATTATGTTTGGAAATAAAAGCCTACTACATGTTATAGAATATAAGTAAGGCATCAATTGCTCTTTTGTAATGTAAAAATTACCTGAAGAGAAATATCTGTCTTTGACTTTTTTATTCACATTTTTTACCTTATTCTCAATGCTTTTTTTTTGCAATATTGTAATTGTAATGTGAGACTAAACAACTCAAGCAAAAACTCTTGAAAGCTAAACGACTTTTCGAAAAAGACAATTTTATTTAAATCTTTCGACATGTGATGCCACACAATTAACATGCACCATTTCATTCATTGCTGCGATCATTGCTCGCGATTTCTTTATAGGACACAGCTTGGAGGTGTATCCGTTGCTTCGAAGTCTCAATACAATAATTGTTAAGTTTTTTGCAGTGATAGTAGTTTTTGTGGCAGTTTCCAGCCGCCGCTTTTGTCGGTGTCGCGTGTGAATGCGGTTTGTGGGCCATTTGTCCGTCTTCCACTCTAATACATCCGTCGTACGCGTAAGCTTCACGAGACACGACCCATTGCTTCAGATCGTCCCACTCAATTCGTATCGACAGTTAAGTTTGATAGAATTGATTCATCAAATGAGATTCATTGTGAGCATGGAAAAAAACGGCATAAAGAGATTGTTCGTTATTTGAGAACGTTACTGAATTGTTCTCAAGATCCAATTTGTTTTATGTAAGCTCTGAAATATAATAAAAACGTCTCAACAAACATCAATAGGAGTTTAAAGTAACCATTGGTTTGGGGTGATTATGGCGCGGAGCTTGAAGGGGTAGCAGTTGTTATAATACATGTTATTATATTAGTAATGAGGTGCGCGACAAAGCCGCAATATTGATATTTCATAGCGGCCCGCTGCGCTCGCGCCGCTGTGGTACCGCGGGTGCAACTCGTCCGCAACTCGCCCGCAAATCGCCTGAAACTTGAACGAAACGCAACGAGTTTTTTTGACAGTTGTGTGGATCTCACTTGTGTGGATAGCGCTCCAAGCAAGAGTCAAGCACACTGCTGTTGTTTTGTTTTCACAGCATGATGCAGAAGCGATATGACGCGACGCGGAAAATTTCGTTGAAAACAGGTACTAAACTTAAATTAAGTACTTACTTAACGTAAGTAAAGTTCCCTACTTTAGTTAATTTAATACGTGACATACTGTCTCTATAAAATATGCTGCACCACCGGTCTGTATGAACTATATTTACTCGTAATAATCTATGCTAATAGAACAGCCATGCTAGAGAGAAAGCGAGATAGAATACCTAAGCGTATGTTAAAGCGAGGTAGATAGATAGACAAGTGTATTTTCCTTTTGTACACGTACAACCTAGTAGTTAGAACCTAGTGATACTCTTAAATATTAATTAAAATAAGGTACTTAACATTATTTTATTTTCTTATTCACTGTTAATTACATTAGATATTATGAGCATGTTTGCTACCGGATAGTGTAGTTTGTAGATATAGAATGAGAAGTAATTCCGGTTTACATCACGTAGCAAATGTAGTGATAAATATTTTTTTACTTTTTTTGTAGCTGAGTATAATAAGACATAAGATCATAGGGCTTATAGACTCACGTCGACAAATGTCAATTTTTTAACTAATTTCAGTTTTTCAGTATTGTACCGAGGGCTAATCTAAATTCTTTTACATATAAATTACTCGAATGTTAATTTCACTCACTCACATGAATGAACGCTAGAAGCAGTTCCATGGTAGCACCGCTATAGCTAAGGACGCGTACAAAAGCGCGGCGGGCGGTCGCGCCTGCGCCGTAATTACCACTCACCGCAAAAAGTGCCCAAACACGGCTAATACGCCAGACACACATTACGGGTAAAGTTATTAAATGTTAAAATTACGGCCAGGTTCTAAATTCAACCAAGTTTCGGTTCAACATCCAAATATTTTTGATCGGGTAAAATGTTATGTTGTAGTTATAAGTATTCTTGATAATATGACGGTTTAACTCTCAACTCAATCAAAAAGACGTCTAGAGTAACAAATAGGCTTCTTATCGTGATAATTCTCAAGGGATATCAACTGCAAGATTTAGAGAAACGAAAGGGCTAGATGTTTTTTATGCAACGTGAATTAAATTTTGGGAAATCCCAGTATTTCTATACAAAATATGTACTAGCGATTAGTACCGTTAAATAAGATTTCATTCGGCAACATCTCCGTGTATAATTATACCCGCGTAGGTTGTCACCGGATCGCGCTCGCTTCCTCCGCCAACGGACTACATTGCCGCACAAAAGCAGCAAACCGCACTTTTGTGCGCGCCCCATTATGCCCGTAATGGATACCACATCGATACGTTTTTGTCAACACATCCGTTTGTATAACAAACGGAAATATAAATATCAAACACATGAACGTTTCCAAGAATCGGGTCATTTTTTGCCGACTTATGGGCTTTTAATACACCCATTTAAATTCTATTGTTGGCGTTTTTAATATTTACTCAGAATCATAAATTGCTCAACTAAAAGAGTCTTTGTCAGGAATATTAATCCTACCCTTTTGAAATATTATTTGGGTAGTCATCAAATTTAACAGACTTAAGAAAGTAATTACTACTGGTGTCTACGGGATCGGACAATGCGGTAATGCCATATTGTGGTGTGGCCGGTAGCCGCCCGACCCAACCAGCACTGCCCACCCAGGGTGACACTCTCACTTATCCTTAGCAACTGTGCCATTCCATTTGCAAAGGATTGGCAAATTACCAAAATAACGCACAAAGCTGCGAATTATCTTCACAAAAGGAACCTTATTCCGAGCACCGAAACTGACACATGCAAACGGAAATTCGAGAGAGTGAATCGAACAATTATGAATGTAACTTGTTCCGGATTGTCGGCGCGACTGAAGCAATACTTTATAAGGAAGTTAATGTAAAGTCGAGCTTGAGTGAGCTTCCGCAAACCGAAAGAAGGTGACAATGACTTCCATCATCACGTGAAGCGTGGCAGCATTGTGGCGGCGGTACCTATTCGTGTACGAAAGTAATTCCCCATGATTCCCACGACATGGAGGTCTGTGGAGCCTCGTCGTAGGTATATTCGCGAAATATCACGCGATTCATTACATTCATCATCATCATCTCAGCCGTAGGACGTCCACTGTTGGACAAAGGCCTCCCCATAGACCTCCATTACATTGTGGGTACGTAAATATTACACGCATATTTTTTGATTTGTCAATTCAACAAGAAATTATAAAGATCAAAATATTAACGTCTGTGATGACACGTCTTGTAAGACATAACGATAATCTTACCTGGCCTGGCCATCCCAGGCTTTGAACGGGTGCAAGTTTAAAAAAAATGGCGCAATCATTGAGACCGTTTATACTTCATATTTTTCACATCCATTTCCCCAAAACCACACCTGGTAGCCAGGGCACGTCGCTCTGTATTTTCTAAATGATACCTATACTCGTAAACCTTTCTTTTGGATTGGTCTATCTATTGATGGAAATTTCATTAAAATCTATTGCGAAGTTTAAAAGATCTAAGCGTACATACATACATACAGACAGAAAGAAGTTAATTCATAATTTAGAATCAGGCGTTACTTTGCGGAATATCAATGAGCTAAAATAATTTCCTGCTCACCCGCGACCTTACTAGCTAAGCTTATGCATATGCGTGTTCATGCACCACACTGTAAAACACACACAAATCACAAAACCCATCTATCACCACATTACACCACTACTACTAAGTTAATTCAGTAAAATACTGGTTTTTTCATTGACGACAATGTTCCGCAATCAAACGATATTTCACACATTCTCCATGCGTAATGCATGTCGTCAACCCAGTCACCAAACATGCAATTACACTGCATGCGTAGTTTTACTTTGTAACTAGTAGGTACCTACTCCAGCCCCAAAAACCAAGTATTAATGTTACATTAGCTGATACAAAACAGCTTTCTGAGAGGGAAGCCCTAAATCCTTTATGGTTTTTTGTTCATCAAAATAAATATAATATTAATAATCCTCGTATGAATTAGAGCATTGTTGCGCCCGCGCCGGCATTGTGCTCATAATGGCAGCTTAGCGGCGAGGGGGCCGGGGGGGGGGGCACGAGTGCGGTGATGCTCAGATAACGAGTTGTGATTAATAATTTTGTTATCTTTAGTGTGGAACAATAATATCGTGTACGATCTACAATTTTGCGTAATTTCATTTCGGAAGACCTTCTTGTTTGATTGTAATTTACAGGCATAATGTTACTATTCATTACGTATTATTGTTATTATTTTTAAATAAAATTCTAATTTCACATTATCATTTTATTTTCGGCTGATATTTTATTGTATTTCGATTACGACCTGAAACTATCCAACCTCTTTGATTACGACCCTTTGTGAATTTCTGATAATCACATGACATTTGCTTGTATTGATTTTTTTAGAAGGTAAGTAATAATATCTATCTATAACTTTTTATAGACAAAAAAATACAAAAAAGGAAATAATTAACCAATGAACATTACTATGACTCATAAATAATTTAGGTAATTGGCAGGACAGACTTTCTAAACTAGTAAAAACAAACGACAGAGACATTCTTACTTATTTAATGATGTACTTAAAAAGATAAAACATTTGAACTTTGACAACAATACTTTTCAGAATCATTGATTTCTCTAAGTTATTCACAGCATGCTTGTGACCATCTGATAATAAAAAATCCGCATTACTAATCATAATCATAGTGACATCGCATTGCCCGCGAAAAATTATAACGCCTCATACGAAAACGTTCTAGAGTTCTATGGTCAAGATCAAAAAATTCGACTGTATCTTTTTCGTTCAAAGTTCAAACGTTATTTATCTCAGTTTTAGTTATCTGAGAACTCCCAAAGAGCGATAAGGTGTGTTGTGTGTGTGTGTGTGTGTGTGTGTGGCGTGTAGTGGATCAACTCCAAGTGGCAACTGCTGCTGGATTCTTCAGCTACCTGCCCTGGAGTGGCCAATGGGCCAATGGGCCACTCCAGGCCCAGTGGTGGTATAGATAGTGGTCTATTGGTCTAGTGGTCTATTGGTCTAGTGGTCCAGTGGTCTAATAATCTAGTGGTCTATTGATCTAGTGGTCCATTGGTCTAGTGGTCTACGGTCTATTAGTCTAATGGTCTAGTGGTCTATTTGTCTATTGGTATAGTAGTCTATTGGTCTAGAAGTATATTGGTCTATTGGCCTATTAGTCTATTGGTCTAGTAGAACTCTCCATCGGACAGCTTGGCGGCGTAGAGGTGCAACGCGCGGAACTCGCAGAACTGGTTGGTGCACCAGCCCGAGTGTCCGTCCACGCAGCGGCACGAGTCGCACTCGTCCATGTACTTCTCGCCCGGGATGCACTTGAAGAACGGGTTCTTGATCACTGCAACACAGGCGAGGACGGGGTAACGTGTGGCTGGCTTGGCTTTCCTTCTCCGCTAAAGGGATCAGTTTGAAAATCAAGTCTGGGTACATTGTAATCTAACACACGCTGAGAACCCATGCTGTTTTATTTTACTGAAGAGTTGGGATCTTGGTGTTGTTGCCCTAACGAATTGGAGCTTTCTCATTTTCGTAAAGCCATAACATGAAGAAAGATTGGTAAGTATATGCAGCGTTAGCAGTGTACTGAGCACCGTAGCTCAGACAGGGCGAAGACATCTCGCACAGGGTCGTGATATTTAGCTCGCAGTACACGCACAAGGCGGTGACTGTCAGTTCACAGTAGACGCAGGAGGGCACTGCCGGCAGGGCCGACATGCAGGGTGTACTGACCGGCGCAGCGCAGGCAGGGCGTCGACCGCTCGCACAAGGCGGTGACTGTCAGTTCACAGTAGACGCAGGAGGGCACTGCCGGCAGGGCCGACATGCAGGGTGTACTGACCGGCGCAGCGCAGGCAGGGCGTCGACCGCTCGCACAAGGCGGTGACTGTCAGTTCACAGTAGACGCAGGAGGGCATGGCGCGGCAGGCGCCGGTGTCCATGGTCTCGCAGAGCAGACAGTTCTTGTTCTCGGGCACGAGCGTGAGCGAGGTCTCCTCCTCCCAGTACTGGTGCGGCGGCTTGGGCTTGACGAACTGCGACACGACGTAGGCCTGGCTGCCGGGCCGGTACAGCGGCGGCGCGTGCTCCACGGCGCCCACGCTGCTCAGCGTGCCCGGCAGCGGCCCGCCCGACGCGCGCAGGTGAGAGATGCGCGGGTCTGCCGGACACACACGTATTAATCGCGCGCGGTCAGTTTCAGGGTGGACGCTACGGCGCTGGTTTGCCCCGCTCCACCACCCCTCACAACAGGGTAAACAGCGCAAAGCGCCCACCCTGCTGCTTAATCAATGCACGCCATTAGACACACACCATACGTCACTGGTCAACGCTATGCTCGGTGACGCCCCTACAGGGCCAGACAGGGCCTCACGCTAGCAAGAAGCCTCGAAACAATCCGAGTAGCCCCTCTATACCTATAGTTTGGAGAGTCGAGTTTATCAACAGTGGACATCTTCCGGCTGATAATGACAATATCTTGAGACTGGTTTCCGTTGAAGGTTTGGTTTCTAGTTCCGGTGAAGGATAGAATCCACAACGAGACTATCCGACACAGAACTAAAGTCATCGACATAGCTCAGAGAATTATCGAGTTGAAATAACGGTGGGCTGGTCATGTCTTTCGTAGAACTGACTATGGAGTAAACGAGTTATTAGGTGGAGACCGCGTCTCGGCAAACGTGGTGTGGGACGCCCTCCGGCCAGATGGCGTGACGATCTGCGAATGACTGCTGGCAGAAGCTGGACGCGTGGAGCCGGAGACAGGGTGCAATGGCGCTCATCGGGAGAGACCTACATGTCCAGCAGTGGACCGCTATGGGTCGATGATGATGATGGCTTCCGTGAAGAGAACCGTTGTCAGTCGGTAAAGTATTGTTGCCTCACCATCTCCGTAGGCGGCGGCGGCGGCGAGCGCGTGCAGCGCGACCAGCGCGGGCAGCAGGCGGCGCGCGCGCATGGCGAATGCTGGCGCTGTGCCCGCCGCGCGCCGTGCCGCAAACCAATTACGCTAACTGCACCAGTTAGCGCTAACAAACCCGATATCGGCACTATTAGTTATAGCTAACTAATTGCTTTAACTCTTCTTTAACTGCACCGATATTATGCAATGCAACTGGGTAATCCCTGGGTAATAATAATATTATTTTATTACCTATATTTAGTCGGTCAGTTTAATTATTAGAAAATATTGGACGGTCAAACAAAAAGTGACACTGACGAAGCGCGTCAAAGTTTGGGAGCGGACGCGGTGACATCGCGAAACTTTTACTAGTCTATACCTAATATTCATAAATGTTTGTTTCATTTTCAGAAGAAAAAATACATGCCCAATATTTTCATATAGTCTAAGTTAGGAATTTTTAGATTTTTTAGGACACTAGCCTATTCTATACGTAACATCTTTTTAAAAGCGTATATCTAAACTTACCGTCTGGTAGCCTAGTGGTTTGACCTATTGCGTCTCAAGGATCGTAAGTTCGAGCCTGGCCACACACTGAGTTTCTCTGAATTTATGAGCGAAACCTAAATATGTAGTACATTTGAAATTTGGGAAAGAAAGGAAAACATTGTCCATCGTAAGAAAATTCCAGTTATAAAGTAGTCCGCGAAAACTCGTCCTCTACTTATACTACCTACAGTGCTGGGGCGACCGAGTACCACAACATTTTTTCCGATCATGACTTAAGTTTATCGATTTATTGGCTCAAGATTCCTAATCCCTGAGGATTTCATCATTATTCTTAATCATTATCAACATTTAGAGCTATTTTCAAGAAACCAATGTAGGAATACTGTTCGTTAAATAAATAAAATAAACAAAAAATGTTGTTAGCAAAGACTATTCAAAGTATTACCACCCACTGTATCACTGAGCCACATGCACCCTCACAACTAAAGCCAATCGGTAGCGAATTAAAAATAAACCTACACAACGTTCTCACCGGCAAATTAAAAGCCGTAGAGCGATCAATTTGTCTCGTTAGCGGCGAATTAAATATAACCAATCTGGTCCTTCGTGCCGGACTGCAGCGGGAGTAATCCTCCCCCCTCCGATCACTCCAATTATTCGGGGATTGGCTTAGCAGCGGATGCAGTGTGCAGGTAAGCAGCCACTAACGAGGCAACGTGTGGTGCATACACTAGTGTGGAGGGTCGTGTTTACACACAGATTTGATACCATCATTCGTAAGATACCCCCTTCGGGTGCTTAGGATGCGAAACAGCTTCAACAGTATTTAGACAGTGTTAGCTAGCAAACCGATTCCCCATATTCTCCCATATCAATAATCAACCTGATGGTTTTGAATCGGCAAACATGTATTAAGTGAAGCATAACCTGTATTTATTATATGTAAACTACTGACATACATAAGATAATTTTATGTTTAGTAACCAATGGATCTAGTTTTCTGCAATAAATCATTTATTATTATTGTGTCTGTGTGGGCGCTACGATGCACTTGCTTTGAATCGAGCCGGCTTAAGCCCAATTCAGGCCTGCAAAAAAATCGTGCAAGTTACTACATTTCTGTGTGTGTTGATCGACCAATTTATTGAAAGTGGCGAAGGTCCATATCAATGAATTAACGCAATGAGTTTGCTCACCCGCGACCTCATGATAGCTAAATACGTTGGTGGCTGAATTGCAAAAAAAAATTCATAGTTAAGGGCTTTAGTTAAGTAAACTTAATTGATTCCTTTGTGTTACGAAAGTTACCCATATAGTTTGTATGACTAACTTTCGTAACACGAAGGAATCAATTAAGTTTTCTTAACTAAAGCCCTGAACTACATACATTTTCAATTCATCCTGGTATGCAACAAATGTAAATTTATGTTGGGTTTGTGTGATATGTGTGTGGGAGATGGAAGAGCTGCATGAATACACGTTTGTTGCATACACGTAGGTAGCTATCATAACATCATGTCAGGGGTATCCCAACTTTTCTAAGTTTGCTTTTTACATAAAACGGATCCTGGTTGACCTGATGTAAAGTGCAGATGCGGCGAAAGGTGTGTGTGTGTATAAGTTGGTTAGGTAGGTTATAGTAGAGTATAGATGCACTCGCAAGTAGCAAGCGGGCGGATGACGTCACGCGCCAGACGCGGCGGAGCCTCTAATATCGCTTATCACCGCGATTACCTTGTTTATTGATAACCAGTGTAATAATATCATTATTAGGCCCATCGGCTAAAGCTCCTAATCAATATCTAATTAAAATAATATATTATTACTAGCTTTTGCCCGCGGCTCCGCCCACGTGGTATTAGGTTATCGCGCGCTGTTCCCTCGGGAACTGTACATTTTTCCGGGATAAAAAGTAGCCTATGTCACTCTTGTGCCCATAAACTATCTCTATGCTAAAAATCACGTCGATCCGTTACGGCGTGAAAGACGGACAAACACACTTTCGCATTTATAATATTAAGTATGGATTATTAATATTACAAAAATATCTAAGAGGTTAGTGCAGACGTCACAAGCGGACCGAGGAGCTGGCAGCTTCCTCGGATAACGAACTAGCTATTCAATGCGGTACTTTGAATATTTTGTTTCAGTTTTTCTTTTAAAGATATTTTAAGTTTATAATAGTTTTATTCAAATAGATATAATTTCATTGTAATTTATTTACTTGTTGTTTGTTATTGTATGATATCCCAATTATAAATAATAAGGTATTAGGTATAGAGTATTGAAATATAATGCTGTTCCTTGAAGCTGGTGAACTCTGCCGCGTCAAACGGATTGTTACTGAAGGTTACTTGTTTGTCTGATTTTTCAACCAACTTCAAAAAAGGAGGAGATTTTCAATTTGTCTGTATGTTTTTTTTGTGTATGTTTGTTACGCGATAACTCCGCCAATTGTGGGCCGAATTTCAAAATTCTTTTTTTGTTCTAAAGGACATACTTCCGAGTTGGTTCCATTGTCACCAAGTTAGCATCTGATGATGGGATGGGAATGGGGAGAGCACATCCTCAAATTTTAAAAGCACACCTGTAGCGATTTTGGCATTTTTAAGACCAAAGTCAAGGTCTAGTACTGGACCTGATAAAGAAGACCGTATGTACCAGTACTCTGTTATAAAATAATATAACTATGCCGTGTTTAATGGAATCGTTGTGAGATGCACTTTAGCTACAAATCACTAAAAACCATGAAAAAAAAACTTTTTTACACAAAATGAAGCCGACTTCAAAAACCTTGAAAATATTTTTCTACTAGTTTGAAGTCAGTGCCTCGAATCCGCACGAGAAAGCAGGAGTGATTGAAGCTCATGAAGAACTAGTAGAAGACTATAGTTCCCCTCCTGCTGGCTCATGCTGCGGCACCGACTTCAAAATAGTAGAAAATTATTTTCAAGTTTTTTGAAGTCGGTTCCATTTTTTGTTGAAAAGTTTTTACCGCATACATTCTTGTGAGGGTACGCAGAATATGAATATACGAACTATATTTTTCTAGGAATCTTATTGTCTATGTCAGTCTTGTGAAGTAATATTTTAGAGCAATGAAATCATTTCAATTTCTATTACATTACTATCAGATAGTTTTGTTTGCAATATTTCGATTGTAACAATTATAATCCAGCACTTATCAGGCAAACATGAACACCTGACTATTATTTCAGGTGCGAACCACCCTCGCCCTACCAACTGACCGTTGCATTTGACGGGGGCGCCACCATCTTTATTGTAATTGCGATATGGTACAGCAATATAAGATAGTTCCCGTGTCTGCCACCGGCACTGTCGGTTGGCGCTGGATCCCTACTGAACCCACCTGTGGGTCCCGCACGTGGCCACACTCGAGGCTCGAGTATATCAAACAGTTGAGTGATTAGGTGTATAAGTATAATCACTATGATGGTGAACACTGAGCTTATCAACAGATCATGGTAACCACGCTATACGAGAAGATTCAGAAGACGTCAGCAGGGCAATTTAACACCCTCAATACTTGATAATGGATTTTTTGAATGGAATAATGAACTTTTCTTTGCAGAGTGACCAAGCACTAGTTAATAATTTAATACTTTTTGTTTGCAACATTTTTTTATATATTTAAAATAGGCTTACGTTTGGCCTCAATCTCGCTTGATGGAAGGCGAATTGCCTTGCTTGAATTGCCTAGAAGGTGTCTGTTCACTTTGACCTTAAAGATGTCCAGATTATGGCGTTCCGGGAAAACTGACATCGGCAGAGATTTCTACTCCTTAGCCGTCCGCATAATGGAGGAATGTCTACAACATAAGGGTGAATGTGCTCGCCGCGCCTATAGTCGTTCGATGACGGAAAGTAATACCTATACAATAAAGCAGCCTTAACTAACTGAATCCGATTGGGTTCGTCCTGTTCTGGGTAATTAAACGAAACTTCTTGTGGAAATCGTCTCGAGATTCTTAAATCATGTAAAGAAATGCAGCATTTGTTACACTTTTTGTAAAGTTTATATTATTTTTTTCAGTACTACAGTCCTACTTTTATATGGTACTCCACTAGTGGGCATACTCTCGCATTGCCCTATAATCATCAAAAATAATATCCATCACCTGAATAAGCTTAACGAAAAATTAGATAGCGCACGGGAACTCCAGCGTTATTAAAAACGTGCCAAAATAAGTAATCCATTATATTATTATTATGACACGATCGTTATCGGAACACGAAAACACTTTCATTAATGCGCGTAATCGCGCGCCAGTCGATCATTAAACGAGTATCAATTGTGCGCGGGCGCTTATCGGCGCCGTACGGTCGGCGGCGGCGGCGGCGGCCCGCCGGCGGGATGGACACCATTGACCTAGTCTTAAAACTAAGTTGTTATTAAGTAGTTGCTATTTGGATTGCTCTGGGTTTGATTCAAAAAAATTGGAATCAAACTTAAAGTAGTTCAGATGGCAACCAACGGAATGGAAGGGGCGCGAATCGGTTTTAGCTGGTAAGAGTCCGGCGCTACTGGCCCTCCATTCCCAATGTCCATGAGGACTTTTCCGAGTCGCGTCCTTAACATTAAAATCATTAAGTTTTTTTAAACGTAAATAAAAGCGAGCACTTGAGTCTTCGGCCCCTCTGGCGACAACAATAATCCATACTAATATTATTATATTATAAATGCGAAAGTGTGTGTGTTTGTATGGCTGTATGTTTGTCCGTCTTTCACGTCGAAATGGAGCAACAGATCGTCGTGATTTTTGGCATGGAGATAATATTTGGGCCAGAGAGTGACGTAGGCTACTTTTTATCCCTTAAAAATGCACTGTTCCCGAGGGAACAGCGCGCTATAACCGAATTCCACGCGGGCGAAACCGCGGGAAAAAGCTAGTGAAAAATAAATAAAAATAACGCCCTTGAAATCACAATCGTTTTTACCACTTCATTTTGTCACACGGTGTAAGACGAGGGTAGAAAGAGATTGTGTATATGCGATCGTGAAGGTCAGAGCGTTAGGCAATGCGGCTACAGTTTGTTGGACTGTACATACGTCGTGTCTGCTACGGTCTGCTGGCGACTGTACCGTCCCGCGATAGCTGCCGATAGCGCTAATGCTGGTAATCACTTACATTGATGAATGGCTCGAGTGCGACAATAATTACTCCTGATGGGACGCGGTACACTTGTTCCGTTCATTTGAGGCAGATAGACCTTTACTTTACTTACCTTACCTTTTAAAGGTATCATTAGATCCACGGGGTCAGAGCCAATGGTATCTATCTTCTCTTCTTCTAGTGCCTCTCCAACTAGTGAAGGCTAGCAGTGTGCAGCTCCGCATATTTCTCCCGGTCTTTGGCACTTGTGATTCCGGTCCACTCCCGGATATTGCGCAGACACGATTTCTTCCTACGTCCAACAGCTCTTCTTCCGGCCACTTGCCCATTATTATCAATCGAAGAAGTCTATATCTGGAATGCCTGAGCACATGGCTTAGGTAGGCAACCTTTCTTCTTTTGATGGTCTGCATCAGTTCGCGTTTCCTCCCAGCTCGACGTAGGACCCCAACATTGGTCACTCGATGCGTCCAGCTTATGGCCAACATACGTTATGCCTATATTTCGAATGCTTCTACACGTTTCCGGAGTTGCTCTTTAAGGGTCCAGGCCTCGCATCCGTATAGAAGTATGGGACATATATTGCAATGATATCTATGATGATTAATTAGTTACGAGATGGACGGATGACCTGGTTATAGTCGCGGGTTCATGGTGGATGCAAGCCGCTTCCAACCGAGGCAACTGGAGGTCTATGGGGGAGGCCTATGTCCAACAGTGGACGTCCTATGGCTATTATGATGATGATGATGAATAATGAATGATTAACTGAGTGATAACTGAAGATGATCGAATAATTAGGCCTGGTTCGTCTTCTTCTGTTCAAGCCCAGGTTATCCAAAACTTACTCAATTTCATATTTTTTTCTGTTTGGTCTCGTTAAGTAAATATTCTAGTTTGACAAGTTTCTTGATACAGCTATAAATATGATACCAAACTTCGGTAAAAAAACTGAAAACAGGTAGATCATAGATAGCCGACTTCAGAAAACGAAGCAGGTTCTCAATTTGACTGTTTTTTTTTCTTGTAAGTACTTATTCTCACAACTCGACTCAGAATCTTTTTCTTCTCTGAACTTTGATAATTCTTTTTTACTTGCATTTTATTTGCAGCACCGGCATCCAAGGGAAAATAATAAAATTTACTAATTTAAATATTGAACTGTAACGTGAACCTAAATAAATACAGATTCAATGATCAATCACAAAGCGCCAAACCTTTATTGCATCTCCAATTCACACGCAATACTTTCTCAAAGCGCATCCAAGTTTCACTAACTCACAGTAAATCACCTACATTCCCACAGTTTTCGCATGCAAGTGACCCGAGTCAATGTGCGCCCTTCGCATTCCAGCACCGGCGCAAGAGTTGATTAACGCGATTGTGGCATAATTGAGTGGATGCACACATTGAGGGCGCGGGGTGAGGGGCGCGGGCAAATCATCGTGGTATTGTTCCAATTATAATTTGTGGGAACACACGTTCGATCGATACGGGGGCTACTAACATAGGGAAGCTGAAAGTGCCTTACTTATTTATGTAGGTATGTACTTAATAGTTACTTGACCAAAAACCGTTACTGGAAAATTGTAGACGGTAACAGTACCTACCGGTGGTATAAAAATACCAAAATTTCAAAAACTGTTACGTCCAACAAATTAATTCAAAATTCAAATCCGTACCTATTTTAAAAAGTACGATCTACTAGATAAGACGCTTGGCACTAAGTGAAGGTAATGAACGCTTCTAAGCGTTCGAGGCACTGAGCGAACACCTCCCAGCAGACGTTTCTAAAAAAAGTTCGGCACGACAATGAATGCGTTAAAATTTAAAAAGTACATATATCATAACTTACAAATTATTGGCGCACTGTGGTGTGTGGACAGCCAGTAGATACTTTACATCAACTGTTAGCAATCATAGTAAATGTTATGAAGTGTATAGAATGGTTTTGAAACCATCCTCGGTGCTGCACGGGCTCCTCACCCTCAGTCCTCGTACTCGCCGCTCCCGCTCCCGCTCCCGCTCCCGCTCCCGCCTCCGCCCCGCGCCCGCGCCCACGCCCAGTAATCCCCGCCCCGGGCTCCGACGCCGCAATTCAAAAATTCCAATAAATGTTTTATTACGAGCTAATATAAAGGAATGACACAAGATTAAAACATCAACAAACAGCGGCGCGGCTCAGGGCGCAAATCGCTGGATAAATTTAATATCGCGCGCCCGCGGCGGGGGCCGGGGTCGCGGGGTCGGGGGTCGCGGGGTCGCCGGGGTCGCCGGGGTCGCGGGGTCGCGGGGTCGCGGTGTGTGCACGGCGACGCATCGGTGCAGCGGTTGGAACATTACATATTGGTTAAATTAAACGTAGGTAAAGGTACAGATACAGTCAACCGAGTAAGGGATTTATCCGCTTTATCATATTTTATGGCAGTTCCTGAGAATTTTAAGACATCTCGTTGGTATTTCATTTGTTTACTAGATCGGTTAAAATATGTTAAACAAGGCTGAGTTTTAATTAAACATAACCTTCAATTAAACAAATTTCTTTCAGAACTATTTATTTTATTTTAGTACTCATCAACAGAACTTACGCTAGCATATTATATTTTATAGTGTTAAAAATTTAATTTTCAATTCGACCTTTTTTTTGCTGACTTTATTTTTTGACGACTATACTTACATTGTCATCCAAATTACATTTCTGTTATTAATTTCAAGTTGAAGAGTTTCGTTTTCCTTTTAGACGATACTGGCCGGACCACCAGAGTTATTTCACAGAGTATTATTGTATATTGCACATGTATTGTTGTGGAAGAGCGGACTCGCTGACACAAGCATTTTTATGCTTAATAGGAGGTCCCAACCTTATCTCTTGTAAAATTTTCTGAGACCAATAAAATATTTTGAATTTCTTTGAATTATCATCGAACTCACCACGCACTAGGAGTAGGTTTAATTTGACTCAGCTGAAACTAAATAAAACCCTATAAATGTCCTGATCCAGATCGACAAATATACAATACTTGTCTTGCAGATAACGTATCTCAGAGTAGCAGCAAATATAAAGTAACCGTGCTTCATAAGCTTCAATAATTCGCACATAACAAAAGGGTAATGCGATCGCAAGTTGTCATTCAACCCCTTATTGCTTCCGCCGCCATTGATAAACAATAAACAGGCACGCGGGGCCGGGGGCCACTCGCAAATACAACTCTCTTAATATTTTGCAAAAATATTACTCCCGCCCGAAACTGTTAATTTGCCGGTTCCTGTAACTCTTCTCATTCAACTCAAAACAGAGTTAATATTTTCTGTACCAATAAAAATAAAAAGTTATAAAATTAAATGAACCCCCTTACCAACGCTGGCCAGTGGCCATCTACACAATGCAAAGCCTTTCTTATTACGAGCTTATTTAACTGCCCTCTTTGCTGGGTCAAATCTTGTAAGTTCACTTTGACCCACTTCCTTGGTAGACATATTATGTGAGTTGGATGATTATTTAACTACAGTTAACAAAAAGTACAGTCAGCCAACCACCAACCACCACCTGTCAAGCCGTCATTATTTTTTGTGCGTTTGCTCGGAGCATGTTATAGCTTTCGTATTATTTTAAAAAGTATTGTATGAAATAGTGTTATATTACGTCGTGTCACAAATGAATACGCTTTTGACGATTTATTTAACAAATTGTATTGCAAAAATCTCCTCCCCGTGCTTTAGGCACTTGTCCCACCGCCGACGATGAGCGAGAAGCGAGTAGAGCGAGTAACTAGAAACGAGTGGGCGAGCAGCGAGAAGCGAGTGTAGTTTTGTCGCTCGGCTGCAAGCGAGTGTTCGCGTGCGACGGGCGATTACTCGCTCCACTCGACTGGCTCGTGCGGGGCGGCCGCCAAGCTGACATCGCTGAGCGAGTATCTATAGCTCAGCGAGTTTTATAGCTCTTGTCGCTGCGACAAAAGATGTAAGAGCGAGTTCTCGCCGACAGTGTGAACAGCCAGCGATCAACTATTAATATATGTGTCTCTTTTACTCACACAGGATCTTATCTTTTGTTCGTTTCTTGAGCGAGAAAATAGTCGATAGCCAATCGTTTCCTCGCTGGCGGTGAGACAAGTGCCATAACCTGATCTCTATCGCATCATCTGTCTGTCTACCAGACTCCAATTTTAACCACAGGCCATTATTTTATTATAACCTAAGACGCGGGCTCCCGTCGCCGCTTTTAGCATCTCTACTCTCATCCTTCCTTTTGACAAATAACCTAACCATAAAAAAACATTTTTAATACAAGCTTTTTTTGCTGATTGTACTTTTTGTTGACTGTACTTGCATTGTCACCCAAACTACATTGGCATACCAAATTTCAAGTCGATGCTATTAACCGTTGAAGAGTTCCGTCCTGCGGAGACGATCCTGGCTGGACTACCAGGATGTCACTACTTGATTATTGTATTGTCACGCGATTTACATAAGTATTCCAAGTTTCAAGTCAATCTGACTACTGGAAGTTGGTCCAATTTAACTTGCAAGATTTGATTACAGACAGACAGACAGACAACGGGACACGTGAAACTAAATAAAAGCTTGTAATAAAAAGAAGTGGTGAATACGATTGCGACTCCAACGCGTTAGACAGTAGGTATGTAGGCCAGCAGGGCTACTACGAAACTCGAAACTCGAAGTTTGTATCGTACCGTCCCTCTCGCTTTCGTATTGAATAGTATGCTTAAGTGTCAGAGGGACCGCACGACACGAACTTCGAGTTTCCAGTTCCGTAGTAGTCCTGCAGAGCTTTAACAACATTTATACAAATTACTTATTTGTGTTTGTGGTCGCGCGAGTGCGCGCGACAGGCATTGTGTTGGTCGGCGCGGGCGCTTGATTGCATCCTTACTCAGTTACAAGCTTTTGTTTCGCGGACTTAATTAGGGGCTTCTTTTATTGCGAACTTGTCAGCTGCATGTTTGCTAATGGGACGCCGCTGGAGGAAATGATTGCTTTCAGCGAGGTGGCTGCGGGTATACTAATTGTATGTAGAGAGATCACACTAATAATAAAATTATAAATGCTAAAGAATGAAAGTACCTATGTTTTAGAATATTCTTTTTTTTACTCGAACGGACTGTTGTTGTTAGCCTCAGATGGCTTTTACAGCTTAGAGGAGAGAGAACGAGCTGCCAGATGGGCCGCTCAGTATGGGGTTATTTTAACTTAGCATGCCAAAGGGAAACGCGCTTGTCTAGGCCGCAACAGAGCTCTTGTCAGGTGGATGTTTGTGTAGGTATGTTTGTTACCGTTTCACACTAAAAAGGCAGGACGATTGAGAAGAGATTAGGTATGTAGATACCTGGACGTCTGGATTATCACATAGGTAGCGCTACTTTTTGTTCCGATTTTCCCACGGGATGGGATAAAATCACGAAATTTCAACCGTTGGATTATGCCCTGCTTTCGAACGAGAATGAGTCCAATTCGAAATAGAACTTGGCATCAAAATTGACAGAGATGTAATTAAGAAACTAATGTCCCGTAAAAACAGGAACAGGTTCCTGAAGTATAAAATGTAGTCGCAAGAAACAAGACAAAGCTCTAAAACTATGCTTTTCAAATATGTTGAGCATAATAATATAAGCAATAAGCATAGGATTAAGTAAGAATTAAAATAGAATTGTGTAATAGTAGATTAAAACAAAATGTAATAGACAAAAGTATGGATAGGTACTGAGTTTTTTAAGGTACCATAATTGTATAAATAATAAACAGTATGAAAAAGAAAGGACTAAAACCAAGTTCGAAAATATGTAAAGCAGAAATAAGTTTTGATAATAAAAATACCTGTCTTATAAACCTATCTATCCCTAAACATTGAAATGACAAAGTAGGAATATAGTCGGGAGTCCCACCCGAAAAGAAAGAAGTGCAAGATAATGACGAACGTAAGAAAGAACTAGTATTCAGAATAAAAGTGTGAGAAGAATATAAGCGAGAACTGTCTTGTATGATGACTAGTTAATAAGGGCCTCGATCCTCGAAGCATGTCGAGGGCGTAACAAATGAAAACCACGATGTAATAAAGTCTAGTCAAATTATATTTGCTTTTTTATCTGCATACACTTAAACGAATGAAGATTAGGTATTTGTATGTATTTGTGTTATTAATAAAACAATTTTTAGACAAATAGATTAGAAATATATTTATTACTATTTTCGTTTTACCGACGACAAACATACCTACTATACTTATTGATTTGTGATGAAAAACATTGTAGGTATTTCACACTGATGACACTTAATTACCTACTGAAATTACGAGCATTGACTCATTAAAGCCCTAAGCCCTCAGTCTTCGACTTCAGGCTTGTACAGTCAAGGGCATATATATCTATACAGTCATAGCTTCAAAACATGTATATCGACCTTTTGTTTAGTAGCATAAAGGTGTATAGATATTTTTGACGTCTTGATAACGTATATATATTTATGCCCTTGAGCTTGACCGTAATAGACTCTCGTTCGTAATTTCGTATTTACCGCCCTAAATTTAGCTGGCAATGCATTGCATACATGTATGCCACAATGAACATGATTCAAGACTATCTCTTTGTACTTTTTTTAAATGTATAATTTTTTGAACTACATGGTAACGAACGATGAGGTTTTGAATTAAGTTTTTTTTTGGCGTCGACTTTTTTATACTCTGACCATTATGGAATTAAAATAATGTTTTGGCCGAGACTGGAATCATGGCCAAAGGTTCCTTTACGGGTTTGGTGGCTACTGGAGATGTTTAATGAACATCATAACAAGTAGTGGTCAGCTGCAAGGCAGCTACAGACGCCTGGCTTCAGCTGGGTCTCCGCAGCAGTGCAGCTCGTGCCGGCGCGCCGCAGCGGCGGCTGGTGGCGCCGGCCAATGCGCGGCGCGGGAGGCGTGGCCGCGCCCCGCCCTCGACGACACGTGCGCTACCAACGCAATGGCCGCCGGACTACAAGGCTTTGGATAAGATTTCTGAGGTTTACTAAATGATTATCTACTTAAGTTTGTGATTTTTTTTCTAAGGTGTTATTTTTGCGGAAGGTTTTTTGACAAATTTTTCATTAGTATCCAATCCACCTATCTAAGATGACAATGTACCTAAGGTAAACGTCCGAGTGTTCGGCACACAACAATGCCTAATAGACGACATCTCTATCGCTAATGACATAAAATTAAAGGTGACAACTATTTGGACAGTGACGAGCACTTGTACGTTTTCGTTAGTCTTTTCAATGGGCACTAAATTCAATTGTAGGTAGTTTCTAGGTTTTTTTTTTATTTTCTACCTACCAGAGACGTAGCGCCGTACCAAGTCTCCCACCGGTTTGCCTAAACACCTATTGTTACAACAGTGATCAAAAGTATCACAAAGCTTATTTATTTCACTAACTAGTGTTCAATGAAGACACGTATCAAACTCACGCTTCTTGGATTTGCTTATTCTAGATTAGTTACCACCAAGAGACAAGTTGAGCATGGTAGAGGTAACATCAGCCAATTAAGTGGTCTATCAATTTTTGCTTTGGGCTTAAAAACCACTAAATTTCATAATACTAAGGTTCACCTGGAAAGGTGGTACGGTTGCCTGGAAGAGATCGCTCTTAAGCGATAAGGCCGCCTATTGCTCACCTTGTAATTTTAATAATTTGTTTTCTGTATCGCTTACTATGTCTGGTGTACAATAAAGAGTCTTTGTATTGTATTGTATTGTATTGTTCACTAATACTCCTAATTTTCAAATTACCATTGGCTCACCTAAAATGTCAAATTGTCTCTTGTATTAAAATGAACGAAATTCATTATGACTTTGACTTAAAATGTCAAATTCTCTAAATACCTAAAGATTTAAATGCACAATTCATTCAAATACCGAATGACAGAAATGACAAAAATTAAAACAACTCAAACCGAAAACACCCAAAAGGCAAAATGCCTATTTTTTTTTCACGGGTGATGTCCTAGTGATGTTTGAGAAATTTGATGTTGATTATTGACTTTTAGTACTTATAGTTCCTGTTCAACGTACAAATTTAGGTATTTTAACTTTTGGTTGTTTTAAGCATATGTTGTTTTGCCATGAAAGTGATTTTGAAGTTTAGGTATTATGAGACAAGGTATTTTGAAATTCAGCCATATTAAGATTCCGGTGTTAGGTATAAGAAAACAAAATTAGGCATTCTGCAATTTTGGTATTTTGAGACCAAGAAGTTTTGAGATCTGGGAATATTGATAAAAAGGTAAAATGCAATTTAGAAGTTATAAGCCCAAAGCCAATTTTTAAACAAGTTCCTAACAAATAAAATTAATATGTCACTAAAGTCGAACTTTTAAGTTGACAGACGTCTATAATTGGCATTATTGTTTTGTGACATGCAAACGATTATCAACTTTAGAGTGGTAGACAGCCATATTCCCTTTGGGTGATGGTACAGGTCGATTCACAAAAGCTGGCACGAATGGAGTGAATGAAAGTATCTGTGTCTTGCTTCACCTTCACACGAACATACAAATGTAATTTTCCAAAAAAAAATGTCTAAGTGACATCACTTTCGTTCAATCCATTCGAACCAACTCTAGGTAAATCGAACTGCTCTTAGGTACACCTACCAGGTATATTGTACCTGCTTAAGTTAAATGAGTAGGTAGAGTAGCAGTAATGCCCTAAAAATATGAATGAATTAAAAGAATTTCTTTGCTCACCCGCGACCTTATGATAGCTAAGTTTATGCAAGATATGCGTGTTTATGCAATTCCTCCACCTCCACACTGTAAGAACACACACAAATCACACAAACCCATCTATCACCACCACCACACTACACTGACGCGTTTCGAACTCAACTAGAGCTCATCGTCAGAGCAACACAACCGTGTACGCCATGCTATCAGATGTTAGACTAACAAACCACAACAAACGTTTTCATTTGCTACTGTAACTCCCTAAGTACCCACGTATATTTTTTCTCAAACAAAACAAAAGCTACCCAGAAAATATTAATACATTTTAATCGTCATATAAAACTACCCTGAATTTTATTTATTTACTGTTAAGGCGTGTTTTATTAACAGTTACTGCTGAAATTAGACCCAAGCCGAAGCAAGGGAGATGATACTAAATTTACCTGTTCATTTATAATAGACCCCATACTGTTGTACCTAATTATTTACATGCATTCCAGAACATCGAGTCGAGATCGCAAAGTAACGCCTGATTCAATAAATTACGAAATATGAAATCAATTTAATTCGTGATGGAAGCCGGTATTAATGTGAAGTGGCCAAACAGTTCGGCGGGAATCAAATTTGCGGCGCGGAGTGGCGCGCAAACAATAGGGCTCACGCAATATTTGAAATGAAGCCGCGGGGCGGCGCGAGTGCTACGGGATCTGCTCCGCAACCAGCGGGACGGGCGGTTGCGTTACAATCTTAGCAACCAAGGCGTGTTGCCGAGTGATTAGTAGAACTGCAATGTCAGCGACCGCGACCGACCGCTACCCGTCTTTCTTTTGCTTTGTTCTTATGTCGAACAATTTATTCGCATTTGGGAAACAAGTTATTCATTTATTTATTGTCGCATGTTATAACTTATGTTGTCGGAAAAAGAAAAGGATGAAGATCGATTTAATTTTCACATTATTCCTACTTACTTGCACACAAAGGGTTTTTATGAACTAATTCTCCTATATTTCAGCTTTGTGCCCATTGCAGTCGCGCGCCAGAAATGGCCAACAAGTCGCGGGACGCGGATGCACCTGTCACTGGTTCATATTAATTTGTTTATTAACCCAGTTGCAGACGCGTGTCGCGATCGTCATTTTGTTGCCTAAATACTGCACACAACACCCAAAATTTATGAAACTTCTTAAGTTCTATGTTTCCTCCGCAACTCCACACCGAGATACGCGTACCTAAGTACATAGAATGTGTGTCCCGCTCCCGCACCGCCGCGGTTGCAGACCAACCGTCACACAAGTAAAGCTCTTGGTTCAGCAGGTCTGCGCGGTTCAAAACTTAATTAGAAAATGTTGCGCAAACAGCGGCTCCGCCGAAAGTTATTAAATTACGCGCCGCCGCCGAATTTTCGCCGAATTAATCTGTCTTCAAACACTCGGCGGCCTTTGTTGCCGCTCGTAAGCCGAGCGAGCGCCATTGATTTCAGATTTGCTGCCACAATGCGACCGGCAGCGGGGCGACTGGTGGCGTGGAGCGAACATTTTCGATAGGCAATCCAGAGAGTGAATGAAACATATAGTACATAGTTATGTCTTTGAATGGTCCTGGCTCTTCCTTTCTGTCCATTTGTAACAAAATCCAAAATACCCCAATACCTACTTACGTTCTTTAGTGTGGGTAAGTAAACAAGCTTAAATTTGCTATAAGTATAAAAATTGCAGTGGTGGTAATCGACGCCACGCCACATAAAGTAGCGTTGTTTTTATGAAAATTTATTCATTTGATATTTGTAACTAGTACGCGATCCTTGCTTTTTGCCGAAAATATTATTTATTGCATAGATTAGGTTCGGTTAGTTTTATAACCACCTTAAAGTACCTACTTATAGTTAGTTAGTTATACTTATAGTTTGTTCGTCCTTATAATTTCGTCAGTTGCGAAATGAATCACCTGGGAAAAATATTGTGTTTATTTTATATAATGTTTTCTTTAAAAAAAGACAGAATATTTAATCATTTGGTCGATGTCGACGATGACGTTTATCTTACCTTGTCTTTAGGTTCCTCAGGCGTGAACAGCACAGCGTGTGCCACTGAGTGAGAGGGATAATAAAACAACAGCGTGCGTCCTCACGTGATATATTGTACCGACTACACAAACCACATTATTGCAACTCGCTACCACTACCGCTACCGCTACCTTACTCTACGCGCTACGCTTTACACTATGTACAACTATCATTTAGGTATATACACTTAAATCTCTGCTTAGCATCCAAACGAACCGATTTATATATTCTTTATCAAACGATTTACATTTAGGTCCCTCACAGCTAATAATAATATGTGCTGAGCCAGACATCGGAATTTAAAGGCAAATTTTAAAGAAAGATATTGATGCATTTCCTATAATGCGAGTAGCTACGAGTGATGATACCAAGTATTTTTTGTAAAAATAATATACTTCATTTGATTGATAGCCAACAAACTGGTAACAGTTTGGCGATAACTATAGGCATCGGGATTTTCATCGTATTGAGTATGATTATGAATACGAGTTGAATTTTATTGCTAATGTAGACTCCATGGCTCGCTAACGTCTTACCGTGCGATGAAAACTCCGATACCTAGCGATAACAAAATTTATTGTATAGTAAGCATGTGCCGTTTGAAAATTCTAAGTAGGTACTTAGGTATAAAAATGAAAAAAAAAACCTAATAGTTCTGTTAACTTCTGTTAACTCCATTCTCTTTTTCGTCTCTCGTTTTTCGTCTAACGATCATATAAAATTGCTTTATTTAATTTTTTTCAACCTCTCTAAAATACTTTTAAACAAAGCTGGGGCGATCGCTACAGTACCTACTACCAAGATAGCAGAAGCATCGATATCTAATTTTAATCGCTAGAAGAATTCCCTCCTTGTCGTTTGCCTCCTAAATTACGATGTCTGGTGCTGACTTTTCACTCATTTCATTACAAATATTTTAATTGTAAATTATTATTGACACTTAACACCATAATGTAAGCCCAGTCCAGACCCGTCCCTTGTACTTACCTACCACAAAAATTACAAAAGCTACTAGTCGACATTTCTTAAGTGTCTCATACTAAAAACTTTTGTGGTAAAATTTCTGCTAGAAAATCGTGCAGGTTGCGTTACATTGCGGTGCTTGGTTGACCACTTCAACCTCGTTCGCTTTACGACCTCGCAATGTAATGCAGGAGTTTTGTTGCAGGTATGAACTAGGCTTGAGAGTGAGATCTCGCGGAATGTGCGGCTTGTCATGGCCTGGAATGTTATGTTTGACTTAAATAATACTTTCTGATAACATAAGTATTTTAGAATTCAAAGATACATTGACAAAATCAAACGAGTTAAAACAACAAAAAATATATACAAAAAGTCAAATTGTGATTCAATTTTATCTATCGTCATCAATTAATTTGTGGCTCAGTGGCGGATACAGTGGACGCTACGGGACGGGACTCGAGTCTGTGCGTTTGCGAGATTCTTGGAATACGAATGTACCGTAAACGCCAGAATTTGTTACTTGCGTAATTTTTGACGTGTACCTACCTTCCAAACCGTTGGACGGTAAGAATATGGCGCTTGAGCTACAGTCACGAGCATTAATATCAAAAATATCTGACACGTCCTTCCGGCCCTAGAAATAGAGTCGTATCAGATATTTATGCACGCTTGTTGTGTCAGATATTGGTGCTGGTGACTGTACGTCCTTGTAACTCTAGGAATAATATTTTTACAGTCTACTTAGGTATTTTATGCATCAAAGGTGTCTTCTGTATAAAAATGAACTTGTTAATACCCGACCTGAGAGTTCAGCGGTCGAGCCTCGCCAACGACCACTCCGGATCCGCCACCGAGTCCTCTCCGGACCCGCTCGTCTCCGCAACTCACCGAGCGACGTCACATTCGTAAGGCACGCTTGTCGACACACACACTAACGGCTACTGTACACACACACGCACACACTGCGAGTGCGACACGAGGAAAGAGCGCTGCGCTCGCGACTAGAGACACCTCGCCGGTGCTGAGATCAAAAGTTACAAGCCTTACGGTAACAGACTCATCCTTAACTATACTACGCTTAGAAAACAACATCGCGATTAAAATTAATTTGTGAGCTGTTTCAAAATCGATGCCGAATATTTTAGAATCTTCAGATCAAGGGTGTTCAAGTCGATGCCAGTTCAGTTGTGGGTGTGCAAGTGGGTGCCACGTCAGAGGCGTGACTACTTTTTGAATCAAGACTTCCGGTTAAAAAACCTGTACCCAGGGTGTTCACCCCGACATTTTGCTGAAACGTTCTGCATCAATATTGAGACACCTCATATAACCATCAATCGAAATCGGGGCTTCGATTCGCGGGGCAAAACGGTGCGCCATCCGGGATGAAGCGCTGCGGGGAGCCCCGCCGCTACGTGGGCACCTTGCCGGCCGCCAGCAGCTCCAGGCGTTGGCGCGGGTCAGTAGGGGGGCGCGCGCGGGCGGGGGGGCGCCACCGGAGGGGGGCGGCGCGCGGGGGGCGACGGGGAGCGCGGCGGCGACGCGCGCGGCGCGCACGGCGGCAGCGACAGCACGTACCTGCAGGGTAGGGGGGGGGGATACACACTCGGACACAAGGACCTGGCCACATCACCACGGCGCGGCGCGTCGTGCAGGAATACGGCGCCGAGCACTCGACACACCCTATAGTCTGCCTCTTGTGCTGCACCGTAATGGTAACGGCAATGTGGCGCATCGCTTATCGATGCGACTGCGCACCGTGGTAATGTGGCCAGGCCGACATACATTCACTACTGAACAGTTAGAGGAAATACGGGTAGTGAACCGTTTGAAAATTAAAGGCGTAAGTAGGGCTTTTAAAACCCTTGTAAACTAAATAGAAGCCGCATACTTCGAGCTAGCCTCACGAGCCGCTATGTTCTACCTGCTAGTGGTTAGATAGGGCATGTTCGTATATAAACTGGCTTTACCCTGCAGCTGAAGAATAAACTGGGGATTTGAAAAATTTCCTTCTTAGCGTCCACCTGTGTGATCTGATCCCCGAGTTCCTTAACGAATAGGTATGAGCCAAACTTCATGACTCTATCTCCAGTGCTTCAGGTTGTACATCGTCATCAGTTGTAAGTCACGGTACTCTTTTACACGTAGACAGGTGGTCGTGAGGTGGTAGGTACCTGTGAAGCAGCGCGCGGAAGGCGCTGGGCTCGGCGGGCCACAGCGGCGGCAGGCCCACGCCCGCGCCCACGCCCACGGACAGCGGCGCCGCGCCCAGCGCGCCCAGCCCCAGCGCCCACCACTCGCCGCCCACGCTGCCCACGCCCAGGCTGCCCACGCCAACGCCAACGCCGCTCCACTCGCTTATTGCTACAAACAAACAGAGATATTTAGATGTAATCTTCAGAGTCAACAGCTTTTCTGCAACTGTTGACACTCTTGTTCCCAGCAGCCTGGTTGCTGTTGCTACACCTACATTGCGGTGGGTAGAAGGTGGATTTTTTTGCAGTTTATGATAGTAAAGTACCTAATCAACATAAGAACAAATAAGCAAAAAGCATGAAAATAAATCAGGTAACTATATTCTCTCGCTTCGTGCAGAGTTCAAGAGAGAATGAATGGGCATTTAGGCCATATTTGACTTTAATATCAAGCATGATTGTGGCTAAACACAAACTAATCGTTCATAAACGTTTGGTGGCTAAATATAAGTAAATATTACTAAAAAAATGTAACACGAAAATAGAGCGTCTATATTCTGAATCAGACATTGTCTTTTTGCAGACCGACAGCTGGACTGAAAGCTGCACGTTGTCACAATGCATTGATAGAGAAAGTTCACGTTTCCCGCCACCTGATAGCGAGCTCTTCTGATAAGCTGCCAGCTGACGGTCGCGGCGTGTGGCGTGTGGCGTGTGGCGTGTGGCGTGTGGCTGTGGAGTGTACACACGTTCGCAAACACGGGGCTTGTTATTGAGCCAGTTATCAGCTCCGAGTAATCGGTAACGCGTTCTATTAAAACACAAACAAAGGGTGCGTAACGCTGACAACTTTTGATGCAAATCGTATCAAGAACCAAATTATAAACCCACTACCGCAGTTCATAAAAAGTATCAAAGAAGTAAGCCTGTGTTATTTTCTTTGCGTTCTGGTGACTTATTAGGCTTACGCAGGAAATGATTTGTCGCGCAAATTCAGCGACGCGAGGCGTGGGACGCCGACAATGCGACGCGCTAAGGGGACGCGTGTCGCTTCAGTACTTGAGACACTTATCTTTTGAACGATACTTGTAAAGCTTCGAGTATTTTATAACAAAATAAGAGTAATATTACGTGAGATTTTATTTTTCAGAATTTTAGCTTTAATGCGAGAGATCAACAGAAAAAAAACTTTCACTACGCTTTTATAAGCGTAAGACGTAAGTATTGTGCGAACCCAATAGACCTATCAAATACAAATCGTCATAATTGGGAAGCCTAAATAAACGAGTTATTCAACTATCGACCCAGCTCAAAAATTCACGAGAATCTATATAAATGCGACCTGTAGTGGTAAACAATCCGCTAGATATGTTGACGACACATTTTAGCACAAGCTGGAACAGAGACGCTTCCCTCGCGCTTCGCTTGCGCTTTGGCAGAAACTCTTTACTGCCTCTGCTTCGTATGGTTTCAAATTAAAGGTACTCAGTGAAACTGAGCGAGCACCATAAGGAATAACTACAACCACAAGTAAAACCCAGGGAGACAACTTCTCGAGGAACTCTCAAATAATTCGATTTTTAACAGCTATTTTTCTTAAATACGAGTAGTTCAATACATTCTATAGCTGTAATCTAAATTTATCTTTTATACCCCAGTGAATTAATGTACTGGGTTTTAGTTACACACTGTAAAAGTCGAGCTGCCATCGATCACGGCAAATTGTCGCGCAGCCATTATACGCGCATTAGGGCCGCCGCGCGACCCTTCATCCTGCACACCTCGTCCACTGCCGCTTACACTCTACCACCAACTACTCTCCCCCGGCCCGAAGCGCAATGTACGTTGCTTGAACAAACCTGACGACTGGTAATGAAGCTCGGTAATGATATATTTTGTGATAATGAAATGTCGTTTGCGTATCGACACAATAACAATGTTAGGGTCGCCGCTATTAGGCTCGTTCTAATTTTTTAGGGCGTCGTTTCAAATAAAATAACGAAAAATCCAAGGCACCTGATACCTACCGGTATTCTACCAAATGGCATCTACCAATTAGACTTCAGGGATGCTTGTTCTAATAATATCTACCTGAATTGTTAATTATGGCATGTGGTGGTAAGTAAAGAGTCTAATGAAGAGTGTATTGTGTGCTTCTAATCTTGCAAGTTAATTTTGATCCACTTCCAGTGGTTGGATTTACTTGAAATTTGGTAAAACTGTATAAAATGCAAGTCAATAGAAAGTGCAGTCAGCACAAAAAAACCCTTCCTCCTTGGGTATGGGTACTTCTTATTCATAAGTTCATCTTCCAATAATCGTGGTTGTTAGAAATTATACAAAAGTCTTATTTAAAAAGCTACTTTGTCGGACTTTAACTGGTTACTCCTCTCATCTACTCAAAGGTTGACTGGCAGAGATTAAATTGATATGTCCGCCTTTGTATAAGTATCTGAAAGTTTGTTAATTGTGTTTTGTTTCTTTTCTTTTGTACAGTAAAGTATTTACTTGAAAACATACATACTAGACAAGCAGGAATCAAAATCGAAATACGTAGTTACTCATAGAGTCTGCAGAGCTACTACGAATTACGAAATTCGAAAATCGAAGTTCGTGTCGTTCCATTCCTCTGACGCTTATACTATTTAATACGAGATTGAGAGGGACGTTACGATACGAACATCGATTTTCGAATTTCGGAGTAGACCCTCTCTTTGCGCAACGTGAATTTGCACTTTCATTTGCGTGACTTTGCACAGTTGGCACACAGCAAAGTAATGGTCTACAAAATGACAATAAAAGTTTTATCTTTGCATTGCACAAAATTATGAAAAACCTACGTAACTTTGGAAGTATGCTACTGTAACTCTACGACATCAACGCAAATTTATGTGTGTTGTTGAAGAACACAAAAAGATTCCTGTCTATAATTACATTTATAATTTGTATTTGTACACTGAAGCGACATCAAATTCGATTTAAAAGCTGACTCCAACTCGTCATGATTTATCGCTTCTTCGGCCCAGTCCGGCCACGAACCCACCCATAATTACGCACAATAAGCTAGTTAAAATTCAATACGATGCGAGCCGCGCGAGCCGTAATGGTCCTAACCGGCAATAATCGCCGCGCTCATTAAATGCCGTTTACCGGCTATCGGTGATCAGGGAACGCGCGTTTGTTATAATTACACACATACAGCGGCCAACAGCGAACAGCGGACGCGTAGGCGGAGGCGGAAGCGTGTACACCGGTTGCCGCGCGGACTCTGAGCTGGTGCTGTATTGCCTAACGTTTCTGACGCTCGCGATTGCAATCAAATGACAAATTTCGCACACAAAAACTGTCATTTGATACCAATCGCGAGCGTCAGAAACATTAGACAATACGAGTATGCCAGTATTGGGCACATCGGACCCAAATGAAATATTGTAGTCGCCGATCGGTGGGCCATTATATAAACGGACTGTATCACAACTTCAAAGAAAAATGTATGGACAATGATAATCGGCAGTCGACAGTTATATCGCAGTTGGATTGGATTGTAACGGCCCTAAATGTAAGCAGCGCCATTCAAATTAATAATATGCTGATTCTTCCTTGCTCTATAAAAGCTGTTAGTTCGCCCGAACTGTGTTCACACAGTGACCGCGACCGCGACCGCGACTGACGACCACGATCCGCGACCGCGACCCAGTCGCGCGACCCACTGCGTAGTATGATTTTTTTAATACAAAGCACTGACGGATAAAAGCTATCTTGAAGCAAACGTAAAGCAAGCAAGCGGTCGCTTGTTGGACATTATCTACCGCACGTCGCGTGTGTCTGCGACGGCGTGGGTGGTGATTACGCACTGCCGTAGACAATGACTACACGAACAGATATCGAATCATTTCAGTGATAATGGGACGCATAAACAATAATTAAGTACGAATGTGTTACGAATGAGTGTTAATAGTTGCTCTAATTATATGGGAGGGCGTAATAGCAGCGCTAAGGGGGCCGAAAACGAGCAGGTGCCGCGCGCGTCGCGGCTTAATAATGCTAGTAAACGATTTTTTTTAATACAAGTAGGCAAGTGTTATACTTTTCGTATCAGCTTAATCGTTGGCAGTCTTGCAGCTGGAATGTTGTAGAGATTTCTATCCAACGAAATATATGAAGACAAGCAGCTTTCATCTGCATGATACTGTTGTAGAAAAGTACCTACCAAATATCTACTTATTATAGTTTCTATTATTTACGAACGTAAACGCGAACGGATGATCGTCCAGATAAGGTTCAAGCTATTGTTTTGAAGTTTATTTTTAAGCGGTGACCCGCTCGTTTGCGCCATGACTGGTGCAAGCAGAACTAATAATAACAGAAATAGCAATGCCATCACCTGTAAAAAAGAGATATCGGTTCTAGATTGAAATAAGTAGGTACAGTATTTCAATACAAAACCGATATCTCTCTTACGCCTCTCATTGCTATTCTACTCTACGCACGTAGGCTTTTCGTGTTCTCATGTATTATTTACCAGTTAAAAATAAAAGTTTACAGTGTCGTCTCCGTAATAACTAATTTTCTGAGCAATAAATCGCAGTGCGCTTCGATGCGGACTAAAGGTCTGCAGGGCTACTACGAAATTCGAAACTCGTAGTAAATAGTATAAGTGTCAAAGGGACCGCACGACACGAACTTCGAGTTTCGAGTTTCGTAGTAGCCCTGGCTGGCCACATCACCACGGCGGTGCGGCCCCGGAGTGCGGCACGTTGCCGTTACGGTGCGCCACAACCAACATGCAGCTTATTTATAAGGTGTGTCAAGTGCACGGCGCGACAACGTGCCGCACTCTGACGCCGCGCCGTGGTCATGCGGCCAGGTGCTAAGAAGACGTGAAAGCCAATGTACATCGTAGCCATATACGAGTATGTAGACGCCTTGTGTTTGCAGCTCGCGTTATATTCCTATTCCCCTATCACGGCAAATTTTAACGGAAAGACCTCCTACACGTATACATACACAAGGCCAACTCTATTGTGCACTCTGTGATAGTTTTCATGACTAAGTTCGATCCAATAAAGTTTACTGGATTGAACTGAGTAAACCATATAGGACTCAACTCGAGCTAAGACGCGTTTTTCAGTGTATATTATTTTTATATAATAAATATATTATTTTAGCCGGGGTCATCGTCATCGTGACCGATGCTGTGGCTATGGCTAGTAACTGTAGCAGTGTCTGTGTGGCTGTGACGGCGTGGTGTACTGCGGCTGGTGTGAAGAGACAGTGACTCACCGTGGTCGTGATGCAGGAAGGGCGCGTGTTCTCGGCCGAGCGCCTTCTCCCGCTTGCGCCACTTGGCGCGACGGTTCTGGAACCACACCTGCAACACGCACTACTTACAGAACATTCTCAAAACGTAGGAAAGTTCCAACCAGTTTCCGAAAACTTTCACAAGAAATTAAAGCAAGTTTCGGCTCAGAAGTTTCGTGTGGGACTTTTTCATCGTTCAAACTAATATTTATTATAAATTAGCTAGTGCCCGCGGCTTCGCCCCAGTGTAGTTTTTCAATTTTCTAAATCATCTTTTATAAGACAACTTTTATGACAAAAGCAAACACAACAAAAAAAACATTAGCGAAATCGGTCCAGCCGTTCACGCGTGATGCCGTGACCAAGGGAAATAGGGATTCATTTTTCTATATTTAAGATATAAATGTGAGTGTTTCTTTCTGTGTGTGTGTCTACGTGTTAGCTTGTTTATTAGGCTTTAAAAACTAAAAAAAGGTCAACCAATCGTGGTGTTTGGTGTGGAGATAGTTAAAAACTCTGGAAAGGAAACAGGGGGTTTACATTTAATTGTGCATTAATTACACAAACCGCAACGCGCTGCGCCGCGCGCCAAGCTGCACCTAGTGCAACACTTATGACATTTGTTTGTTTCAAATCATAATGGAAGTAATGGTGGTAAGGACAAAACCTGTGGCCTATTAAATTGAGGGTCGTGGGTTCAAGCCCGGGTACTTCTGAATTATTCAGAATTCATGTACCATCAGCCAAATATGTGGTCTACCACCCTAAAGTTAATAATGTTTGCATGTCATAAAACGACATAAATATTCATTTGATAGGAATTTGTTTAAAAATTGATAGACCACTTATTTGGCTGATGGTACAAAATAACATTTGAAATTTACTACGAGTAAATACCTACATTAAACTGGCACACACCTGCGAAAAATATCAGTGGCGTGTGTGAATTTCTCAATCCGCACTCGTTCTAGCAGAAACATGGTCGAGATGAACCTTTACTTACTTCCATAAGTCTTTTTTGTTGAGAAATTGCTTTGAATGAGATATAAAGATTATTTTAATCGAAGTCCGTAACCAAAGTCGAAGTAACGGAAGCTCCGCTAATCAATTCAGTGCAAAACGAGCTCCGACTCCTGAATCGCGCAATCTGCATCGCGGACAATGCGCGCGGCTCACTTTTTAATTCTTTTATTGTAACCGTCGGCAATTGGTAGCCTCCCCCCCCCTCCCCCACCCCCGCAGCTCCCGCGACTACAATGGACCCGTAATGAAAAGCAATTACGCATACGTGGTTTCCACGCGGCATGCCTGGCCCGCCAGCCGCCAGCCGCGAGCCAGCGGCGACCGTGGCGCCGCGCCGCAAGGCGCAGAGTCGCTCGCGCCGCGCCAGAATAGAAACAAATTGAGCCAGTCGAGCCGCATTGCGCTAATAAAAGACATTGTGAGAAAAAGTGGTGTAATTTCATAATCTCGCGGCTAATGGCGGCGATTAGCGGCGCGCGTTTGGTTAGCACTCAAACTCGTTCATATACGACATGTATACGACGTAGGTACATTGAGTACTTGAGTAGACCATTTTTTTTGTGTATTTTCGACGACTATCATGTTTAGTTTAGACGCGAAAAAAAAGATACGCGATCGTGAATATTCTTTGTCTTGGAAGCGGCCTGTATATCCACGGTGGGCCCGCAGCTTTGACCGAGTTTTCCATCCATCTTGTTAGTAGATATCCTACGATGTGCGTGCCGATCGGTGGTCTCCATTCAAGATTTTTTTGACCCCAACAGCCATCTATCTCCGTGCTATTTATATGATGGGCTCAGCGACTAAAGACGAAAGTCTTTCAACCAGTGTGTGTTGCCAGATGACATAATGATGACGTGGTGTTTCAGCTCAGCAGCTCAGAGTTGCTCGCGAGCTATGGCACAGAATAAGTATTAGTACATGGAGACACAATGGAGATTAGTACAGACTGTGCTCGGAGTCTCTACGGGAGCGAATCAGAAATAAGAAGATAAGTACGTAGAAGGACGAGGGTCACCGACATAGCCAAGCGAATTAGCTCATTGAAGTGGCAATGAGCGGGTATCAAGATAAAAATGTGAAATGTGGACCTGCCTTTAAATAATCCGTGAAATAAACTAAATACCAAAGTGAGCGTCCCTGCGTCCGTCCACACTTACGGGAACAATTTAGCAGCGACATTTCGCCGTGCCCTAAAATTTAATTTGTTTTCCCGATGGCGGCAGATCGGTCTACACAATGGACGGCGCGAGAGCGAGGGCAGTCCGTGCTCATTGAAAGTGCTTCAAATGAAATGTATCGCTCAATCGGCGCACTGACGCAGAACCTAGCGTCAATTACCGCGCGCAATTAGCGCGCACGCGCCGCGCCGCGCCACTTGACGACTAAATATTAAATCTTCCGTAGCAACGTTTCCCAACTTTATCCAAGTGTGGATCCACTAGCGCCTAACAAGTAGTGTAACTGGTAGTTACAATTGAAATTCCGGGATTTTACAAAATTCCCAAAATTTATAATGTGATCTTCATTGAGGTTGTGTTAAGAACAACTGTCCAAAATTTCAAGGCACTAAACCCAGCGATTGAAATTTCAAGATTTTATCCCTATCCCATGGGAATATCGGGATAAAAAGTAGCCTTTATGTTAATCCAGGGCATATATGCAGGGTATGCCAAATTTCATGCAAATCCCTTCAGTAGTTTTTGCATGAAAGAGTAACAAACATCCAAACATCTAAACAAACACCCATCCATACAAACTTTCGCGTTTATAATATTAGTAAGATAAGATAAAAACGAAAACAAAACGAACCGCTTTAAAATCATCAATATCTGTTTAAAAAGAAGGAAGATAAGACCAAAGTTTGCATTTTATTTCTTTCTAGATAATAGTTTATATTTATCTGATAAACTTAGAAAGGTTGAAAATCCCTCGACATTGTCATTTTAAATACGGTTAAACAGATTTTTATCCAACATATGTAGTTAAGAAACTGCTCAAGAAAATTCGCTTTCACGTAAAAAAAACTGCATCAAAATTATTCAATTCTTTTGAGAGCTACTAATGCCTCGGACAGACAGACAGACATTTGCGTCAAACTTTACACCCCTCTTGTGCGCCGAGCGAGGGTTAAAAATCATCAATATTATCTGTTGATAAAGAAGGAAGATACCAGTAAGATAAGATCGAATGTTTGCATTCCATCTCTTTCTAAAAAAAAAAAAAGACAGTCGTGTTATGTGACGTCATAGTTCTTGCTGGAGCTCTTTAACTTTGACTCTACAAATTAGTTAATTTTAACTTTAAGTTTAGGTTTTATCTGGGCACCCTCTCTAGCTCGGACTACAGGTTGAGCAACCCTGTTCTTTCGTTCCCCGCCCAAATGACACCTTGAGCCATCGCCACAGAGCGCTGTTTCCTTTGGCAGAGGGCGGGCGGTGCCGTCGAGTGGATTAGCGCAATTGCGGCGACTCGCGCCATCATCGGCCCGGTTAGTGGCTGCTGGGGCTGGGGTGGTCAATTCTCGACACTGTTTGACTCACAAATCGTTGTAAGATTTATCTCAGCCTGTATAACGTGCCAATGAGAGGGCTTGGACCGTAGTTCCCACGCGAGCCCAGGATGGATTGAGAACCAATCTGAACGTATCTTATTGTTATTATGTTCTAAAATTAATCCGGAATATTTCGGCAGAAGGCAGGTTACTTTGACTGAACACTTTTGTAAAACTCTTTCAACGGAATTTTTGATTTAAAAACATACAGACGAATTGAGAACCTCCCCCTTTTTTGAAGTCGGTTGAAAATGCACAGTTGCAGCTTTGACAATTTGACCATCGACCAATATTTGGAAACACTTTGAAGCCACAATAAAAAATGCCTAAAAATATTTATAGGCGTGTACACAGTATTGACGGAACCCAACCATCTTCTAAAATATTTCAGACTACGAGTATCTTTTACCCGCGGGAACTAAAAAAAATCCAATGAATTTAGCAATTTTTCTATGTCCGTTCCAGGGTCTTAAACCATGTCAACATCTTTCATCTTAATCATTGCAGTTCAGCAGTTTAAGATTGAAGATAGGACAAAGAAAGAGGCAGAGTTACTTCAGCATTTATAATGCTTATATGTACCTATGGATTAATAAAGTCTACTTGTGTATACTGATAAGTCCAGATTTCACAGAAAAACTTGTCTGGCGAAGTGAAATCAAAGCCGAAGATTGCTGACTTATCTAGACCCGTGTTAGCGCATAGCACTGGTACTGGTTGAGCACGAAGCATTGGTAATGAGAGTGATTATGAGGAGACAAGCGCGCTAACGAGCGGCAGATGGCGCCACTTGCGGCTACAGATTACACGTAAGCCCCCTCGGCTCGAGAGGCCACGGGGCCTGAGTGTCGCGCGATCTGGTTTAATACCTGGCACGCCACAATGCCTTTCTTGCATAATATACCTACCTACAGCCGGACGGGTATTGTTGAACCACTTGCCAAGTTGCCACTGTCCGTAATTTGGCCGTGGAATGCAATTTTGGTTTATTAATGTCAATTTTTTTTTTGAGCGTGTTTAACTCGGCTAAATTATGAACAGTGGCGAGTGGCTCAACAATCACAGATCGCGATGGTACAGTGATCAACGGTTCGGTTGCCACTCCCAGTGGCCACGCCGCTGAGCCGCTAAGCCGCTGATATTGATTCAATTGTTCGCAAAAACGTATTCGACATCAACCTGGAATACTTCAGCAAGTGTTGGGTTAGTTTTATTGAATGCTAAACTTTACTCGCGGCTTCACACAAAGGTTGAATTAAATTTCCGGGATTTCACCAAATTACCATGGGAATTCCGAAAAATTACTTACGTTCAACAGCTGTGCGGCCTAAAACCGCAATTTATCTATAGGTATGTAAGTACCGGTATAATAATGAGATTATTCATTCACAACAAACCAATCACTGTTATATTGCATTGCAGCTCGTCTTAACGAGCAGTAATAAAACCTGATGCAATTACGTCGTTTCGCAGAGAGCCCCTCCGCTGCTGCAAAAAGCTCGCGGAATTAGCTATTAAGAAGCGAATTGTAGTTCTTTACTAAATCGAGCCACCCCTCAAACGTAATTGTGGCCTCTCGCGGCGAGTGCGCCTCGCTCCATCCGGCCCATTCTTCGCGGCGGCGGCATGCTAATCCGCGCTCGCGCCGCGGCTAATGGCGCGTAATGAACGCGCGACGCGTAATGAGCCGGCATTAGCGCGGTTACATTGGTTACGCACTCGAAATCACAACCGCTTCTTTCTAACAAGCGGCATAAGATGAGGATTGATAGAGATGCTGAATGCAAGCGTTCAAACGTTAGACATCATAGCTTCTGCTCATCATCATCATGTCAGCCGAAAGTCGTCCAATGCTGGCCATAGGCCTCCCCCAAGGCTCTTCACTCAGACCATTCTTGTGCTTTCCGCATCCACCGCGATCCCGCGATCCTAACCAGGTCACCGCTCCATTGTTTGAGGCCTACCAACAGCTCGTCTCCTGGTCCGCGGACGCCATTCGAGAACCTTCTGACCCCATCGGCCATCAGTCCTGCGAGCAATGTGCCCCGCCCACTGCCACTTCAGTTTTGCAATTCTTCGGGCTATGTCGGTAAGCTTAGTTCTACTGCGGATATCATAACTTCTGATTCTATCCCGCAGAGAAACCCCGAGCATAGCCCTCTCCATAGCCCTCTGAGTGACTTTGAGCTTCCTAATGAGGCCCATCTTTCTCTTTGCCCACGTCTCAAATTCGTATGTCATCACTGGCAACACACACCGGTCAAAGACTTTTGACTTCAAACTTCTGCGGTAATTTGGATGAAAAGACACTGCGAAGCTTCCCGAACGCTGCCCAGCCGAGTCGGATTCGTCGAGTGATCTCTTTCTCGAAGTTGGACCTACCTAACTGGACCATTTGTCCCAGGTATACATAGTGGTCAACAACTTCGAGCGCAGAGCCTCCGACTATTACGGTAGTTAGCACAACATGGACATAGACATTACTTTTGTCTTGTCCATGTTCATTTTCAAGCCAACTCAGTCGAAAACTCTGCTGAGGTTAGCGAGCATAGCACTGAGGTCCTCCATGCTTCTGCTCACTTAAAAACAATCTTTACATCCCAGACAGTTGCACAAAAGCTGAGCTAGCATTCTTTCGGTTTCTTTCGACCTACTATAGGTAGGGCAGAAGTACCGTTTTTGGCCACTGTACCGTTAAAATGCTTTGTGTTTGTGTACTACACCGCGATCCATGCCGCGCGGTAGCCCAAGTGGCTCCCTGATGAGTATAGTGCTTGTATAGTGATAGCAAGTTTTCAAGAATAAATAAATATGTATGCGGCTGTTGTTTGTGTGTGTGTGTACCTGCACTCGCGCCTCGCTCAGCTCCAGGCGGGCCGCCAGCTCCTCTCTCGTGAACACGTCGGGGTACTGCGTGGCGTCGAAGGCTCGCTCCAGCTCGTGCAGCTGGTACGTGGTGAACGTCGTGCGGCTGCGGCGCACCTGCTGACACGCCCGCTTGCATACAGCGCCCGCACGACCGGCCACCGGCCACCGGCCACCGGCCACCGGCCACCGGCCACCGGTCACGTCCACACACACGAGGACCTCTCTGTCTTAACCGTGCCAAAAACAGAGAGATCCAACTGTGTGTTAAAACGTCACCCGTGCTCGCCTTAAAAGGCTTGTTTACACTTTGTTAAGTAGCAAGTGCAGATGAGAAGTGCAGATGCAGAGTGATTAGTAAATTGCATTCAAAATCCGGTTGAATCCTCATTAATTACATATTTGTTGTTAATATAAAATAAGTTTCGTTGCCACCTTTCATGTTTTTTGGTTTCAACTCGAGACTCAGTTCAACATGTTCATGCGAGCAGCAATTTTTTGATGTATCTTGTGTTAACAATTGTTGGTAAACCTTAAATAAATAAAAATAAAAACTAACACGTCATTTTCGATTCCTGAAGCAATGACTGCGACTATCCTTAAAATATTTCGTCATTCCAATCGTAGTTTGTCCACCATTTTGTTGAACACTTCGCATGCATAAAGCACGACTGAGCAATGTGTAAACGATTTCTTTACATTTGACACTTACCATCGTAAAAACATGTGAACTAATCACTTCTCACCTGCACTTGCTACCAAAATGTATCTAAACAAGCCTTTATCCGTGAGCTGGTTCTGTAGGGCTACTTACTACGAAATTTGAAAATCGAAGTTGGTTTCGTACCGTCCCTCTCACTCTCGTATGCAATAATATTAGCGTAAGCGGGACGGTAAGATACGAACTTCGTTTCGAATTTCGTAGTAGCCCTACTGTACCCTTAGTGTAAGTTTTCGGTTACAAAATACGTCTCGATCGCATTCGCGTTTAAATTTTAAATTGTATGGAAACACGAACATCGCAAACGTTCCGCTAGAGGCGCTGTTCGTGTTTCCCAAGTGTTTCCATACAAATTGAGATTATAACGCGAAGGCGATCGAGACGTATTCTGTAACCGAAAACTTACACTAAGAGCACTGGTGTCGCACTGACGATGTCGATAGGCTAATAACGTATGATTGCTGCGTTTTAAAATAAATCCGATTTCCTATAGGAAGATAATCACCGAATAAAAGGATGAACTCACGGGCGAAAACTTTACACAACATAAATTTGTATGTGTGGCAAAGTTCACGTAAAAATATTATTCAAATTATTAGAAGTCCGGAAATGATTCACCAAAATTGTACTATTTATCATGGAAATCACTAATCGTAAGTCTGAGGAGGAGTTTTATCAACTTATTTACTAGTAATTCAAATTTATTAACAAAAAAAATGAAGAGTTATGATTATGATTATTGATTACTTACAAATATTTGAATTAATAATTTTATGTGAGCAAATACGTGAACCTTCAAAAACATTGTATATAAAACTGGTTGCCAGAACCCGGGAGCTCATTGCGTGATTCTCTAAACGACCGGAACCGACCCTCGGCCACGGTCTCACCACAGTAGTACACAGTAATACAGTACTCGTAATGTACTGTACTGAGCTCGCCGGACGGTCCCGAGTCCCGACTTGACGCGTCTGCTTGTAGACAATTCGGAGTTTCGTTTAGTGAATCACACAACCGATCTCATAAAGTAAACCTCCTCTACAAGTCAGAAAATGTGGCTTGTATTTGTGTAGCACAGCGTTCGTAGCAAATTACCTTCCGCGGCCGGCCGGCGTCCAGCCCGTCCAAGCCGTCCAGCGGCTCGCGCGCCCCCTCCTGCTCGTGCTCGTGCTCGTGCTCGTGCTCGTGCTCGTGCTCGTGCTCGGGCTCGGGCTCGTGCTCGGAGTCGGACGGCGAGTGTGCGCCGCTCTCGCTTTTCAGCTCTATGTGATCTGCGACAAATGGCATTTGCTTGAAAATGTAAAAGATTATGTTGCTGTTAAGATGTCTAGGTATGAAGGTGGTTAGTAACCGTGTGTAATCAGTGTTTATGGAACAGTTTTTAAAGATTTTTACGTCTAAAATACCATTCGATCGTGGTAAAAAATGATGCCGTATTTGATATACCTAATGAATGAAGGAATATGGTTGTGTTGTGGTGTAATTTTGAAAAATATATGGCTCTATTCTATACTACGAAGTGCAAAATTTGAACTTCCTACTTGCCGTCCCGCCTGACGCTTATATGTATTCCATATTTAATAAGAGAGCGAAATGGAAAGGTACGATACGAACTTCGATTTTTGAATTTCGTAGTAGCCCCCCTGGAGTAACAGAAAAATGCACTCATATTAAATTGTGTCATATTGGAAAATTTTATATAGACTGTTGTACTTAACCTACCTACTTTTTCAGCAATACAGATATTTGAAAATTTATGAAATAGGTAATTGAAGATAGTGTAGTGTATGCTGCGATACACAGACACACTCTCCCAATATGCACACTATATATAATCGTGAACTTGTAGAATAAAAACAGTATTTACACAGCACCCGTGAGTTTCACTTGTATCTCGTATCGCCTCCTTACATGTCAAAATTCCAAATCATAAAAGTGTTCATTGAATTAACTTTACCTTCAAAAAATTTTAATAACTATCTTCAAAATTTTCTTCTTTTTTGTAAGAAGTTATTTTTTTGCTAACGTAAAAAAAAGTGGTTATATTTTTTTTCTTTCAAGCACACACCCAATATGCACACTATACATAATCGTGAACTTGTAGAATAAAAGCAGTATTTACTTTTTATTTAGCACAAACTATTTGTCCCAACTATTTAGAAACATTTACTCAACATTTCGCAATGCGTCAAGCAAGCAAGTGATCTAACATCGAAGGCTAAGGCGGAAGCTACGCTACGCTTCGCTCCCGTAGAACCTAACCTATCCAAACGCTCACCGCCACATAATTTAACATTTATTAATTTTATAATATCATGACTGATATACCTACCTTATGATTGGGCAAATGTTATTTGACATTTGTTATTTGCCTTAGCCAATCATTTGCTACATAAGCCACATAAAAGTGTGATGAAGTAAAATTTTGCAATTATAAAATGTTGAGATGCGAAGCAAAGTTATGCCAAGGATTGGTTTGCCAAATGAAACTTAAGCTAAGTGAAATTTGGCGAAACATATTTCGCCAAAAGGCAGTACACCAAAAGCAGTATTTACCCAAAACTCGTAGTGTTTACTTGTCTCCCAACGCCCCACATTACAATATCGAAGAACGAGATCACATTTCGACAGACAAATTTTATTTTGTTGTGCTGACACAACACACAAATGTGTATGATTGGTATTGATTAACTGAAGCTCTTTGTAAACGTGTATAAATAAGAATCTTCAAAGAATTTCAACTTGCTAATAAACACTGTACAATGACACATTTACGGCGGCTACAATTTGAGATGGGAACAGATTTAAAGGTGAAATACTATTTGAGATCCCCTTAAACATCTATTATTGTTTGTTTATCGATTGTGCGGAAAAAAAGAGCAAACGAGCCGCGCTCGGATACAAATGGTACAATGGGACTATGTACATAAATTAAATTGTAACGGCATTACGTTAAACGTCAGTTATCTGTTCGGCTTAGCGCTAAGTCGAGTTAATGCGGAGCGAGCCCCCTCCCGCTTGCAGCGGACAACGGAACAACAGCACGAGTGGGTACTACACACACGTTAGTTAGGGGTTCGCATCCCACCGGCCCCGCGCCCCGGCTTTAACACGGATCGGCAGCATCATCTAGAGCCTGGTATACACCCCGCTGCTGGACACAGGCCTTCTTTCAAATTGAGAGGGCTTGGGAAATAGTTCTCAATTCGGCCTGCCACTGATTTATTTATTTACTAACTTTGGCACACAAAACAAATTGTAAACATGCGAGTAATACGAATAATAAAATTAAAGCAAGTGATCATTCACAATTACAATTCAACTTATGTTATGTTATTAGCAACTTCACACACCTTCAAAAGCCTCATGGTAAAGCGCATAAATTCGGAAATGCTCAGAAATCACAAACTCAACTCAGAGACACATGGATACCTACATGCAGAATCCTAAAACTAGTTATCTCCATATGTCTGTGCTCTTGAACCAACCCGTCTTTTACATATCCCTTCTATTCTGTCACAGCACGGTGGTCTATCGTAGATGACATTTGGAGGAGATCCAAAGTAAGAATATCTTGTGGATCAAATATGAAAGGGTACAATACTACGCGATAGATTCTGGAACTAAATCATGATTGAGGATTACAAACTTTTTGCAGTGTACGCATTTTGTAGTGTACTTATTTCAATATTAATCCAGGATACTGACGTGTTTACCGATGGTTGGGGAGCACTTTAATCTAAAATAATATTATTTTTAACATAGTATTAAGTATTAACGAGCTAGGCGTTTTGGTGCCAACTGTAAGCCTGACTGTATTCAATAAATAAATAAATTAACATTAGTTTATTGAGGTCAAATATTACCAATCAAATTTTACCCATTCTTAGTCCTAATCAGATAAATTTGAAGCAATAGGGGTAGTTTGGATGTCATGTCAGTACAAGTTTAGTCAACAAAAAATGGAAAAAAAATCTACAAAGTACTCATTTTTAAATTCTATCTGTCAGTAAAATTTAAATGTACGTATGAATCGTCGATCGACGTACGATCGGCGAATAATAGTGCATTACACCCCATAGAACACTCCGCAGACTATTACACCGCGCAGCGCAAACTGCGCCCTGCGCAGGCGCCGCAAGGGCCACAGTCGCCCGGCACGCCCCGCGCAGCGAGCCGCAACTAAACTCTTTACAAATCACGTCACTTGATGCTGCTCTATTTATTTATCGTAAGTCTATTTTTGCAGCAGCTTTTCGTGATTGTTGCGAGATTAGCGGAGCAATGAGCAGGGCTTTGTGCCGGCGGCCCGCGGCCTGCTCGAGACCTTGCTTGCTGTATAACTTGTGTCCTACTTTCCAGTCACAATTTAAGAAAGATAATCGACTATTTTAAGACAACCGACAGCTTACCAGCCGCTCTCCATTTCCATCATCATCATCATCATATCAGCTATAGGACGTCCACTGTTGAACATAGGCCTCCCTCATAGAGATCCAGTTGCCTCGGTTGGAAGCGGGCTGCATCCACCGTGAACTCGCGACTTTAACCAGGTAATCCGTCCATCTTTTTGGTGGACGTCCTATACGCTGCGCTTGCTAATCCGCGGTCTCCATTCGAGAACCTTTCGGCCCCAGCGACCATCTATTCTGTTCTCCGTGCTATATGGCCTGCCCATTGCCACTACACCATAGCCAAACCATCTCCATTTCCATAGGCAAACTTTATATGGGGCCGAAAGCTATATAGGCGCTCCAATTCCAAGACAAAACAACGTAAGTAAACAACTCTGACTAAGAACGATATCTAGGATCTGATGATGGAGCATTCAGGCAGGTTTACCATTAAAGCGTGATTTTAGTTTTAGGGGCTGTTTCACCATCCATTGATTAGTGTTAACTGACGGTTAAATGTGATGCCGTCTCCGTCTATTCGAACAAAACAAATAGAGACGGCATCATAATCTAACCGTCAGTTAACACTAATCAATGGATGGTGAAACAGCCCCTTAATCCGCTAAATAGTTAACGGCGCAAATAATAGGTGTTTAATTTAGTCGCCTTATAACATGTAGGTACGTAGAACTCATTGCTTAATTTTATGATATTTTAGAAAGCTCAAAAGGCAAACCTCTTGGCTGAGTTGGCTGTAAGCAATCCCCCCCCTTCCCTCCTCCGTACCTTTCGCCAGGTACAGCCACTTTCTTGATAACGCACTAATTTCAAAGTTAATTAGAATAATTAATGGGAGTGAGCGCTGCGCTGATTGTCGCGGCGCGAGTGCCATTGTCGCTCGCTCTCGAGGGCATAATTAATTTCAATTTGTATCAAGCGATTAGCGCGGGGGCATTCAGTTACTTTATTAGGCACGTTAGACTTCATTTAAACCAGCGTTTTTCAACGTTTCAGTCGCTAATTCCAAAGAAGTCCTAATTATTAGTTACAATAGCTACATTAGTACATAATGAAATCGGTTAAAAAATATTTAAAAACTCAAAGCTACATTAGCAAAAATCACAATAATAAATAGAAAAATATTATAACCTTTGTTTCGTTTTCCAGGAAGGCCATCCACAGTATAAGCTATAGCATTATGAGTGTGTAGTTACTACAATTATTACAGTACAAGACTACTGTACTACAAATCACGCTATAACTTTTAGCTCTCCTGTTGTCTATCTACTTCTCTTTCCCTTAAAAATACCACAAATGGTTGAAAACAAATGGTCGAAACAGAGTGATCCATTGTCATTTCAAATGAAACAGCGCGACGGGTCCGGCGAGTTTGAGGTGGGACGCGGGAAATTAAATTCCAACAGGGATCAGCAGGGCTACTACGAAACTCGAAACTCGAAGTTCGTATCGTACCGTCCCTCTCGCTCTCGTAATAAATAATATAAGTGTCAGAGGGACCGCACGACACGAACTTCGAGTTTCGTAGTAGACCTGCAGGACGCAGAGGTTTGTGTTGGCGATATTAAATAGCGCATTGTGTGTCGCGTGTCGTGCACACAGCCGCGGCCCATTTGAAGTCGCGCGAATTTGTCGCGTAATTACCTACGAGCCTTGCGACTAATGTCGTCACGACACTTAGCAGTCGTGGAGGTGTTCGCGACACGACGCGGCGCGTCACGTCGTCACGTCGGGGATATCAATATTGCTTCTTGATTGACAGCGAGCCAATGGCTGGAAACATTTGTAAGAACATTAGCTATAGGCTTGAGTATAAAGGAGAGGAACTAAGATTTTTTATTAATTTATTCCCCACGCTGACAGAAAGGAACTAGTTCGCTAGTTCTGCGCGATCCCAATAGTTCATCGTTCTTTTAGTTCACTAAAATCTGTTAACTGTTTGTTTGTACGACGAGAAGCCGCTGCCGCGGTTCGACTTCGTCCGCGATACGTTGCGGGTGCGAGAGGGACAGCTAGCGAAGCTTCTAGTTCTTTCTAGTATACAACCACGCAGCATATCACAGCAAAACCTAAAACGATTTCTATTCATTCCCTCTCAAAACTCACACATTGTAAATTCTGGATATTCTTGTTGACCGTACTGGCATTGTCATCCAAACTACATCAGTACCAAATTTCAAGTCAATCCGAATCCGAAGAGGTCGAAGAAAAGTTTGTAAATTTTTGAAACAACGCTTATGATAGGTAGGTACAATACGAGCATTGAAGGTTAAACAAAAGTTTGTAAAACGGATTTTACCGAAAAGAGATACTCAGTACTTTAAAAGCTGGAATGTTGTAAAGTAAATAGATTTTTTATACACTTTCTAATAACGTAAGTAATCACGTAAGTATGTTTTTTTTTACTGTGTTCGTTGCCGGTTGGCTTTGGCTGGTTCGCGCACCGCGCAGTGGCGGCGGCCGCGACCCTCCGCTTCGGCTGTGCTCGCCGTCGAGAGCCGGATTTGGCCAATCATAATGGATTTGCATTGCAATTGCAGCGGCTCATGTCGCGATCGATGCTGACACCACTCGTCCTCGCGATCTGATTTCTGACATCTCGTTTGAATAAGTACGGGTTTATCAATAAAATGCAAAACCCGTTGTCCTGATTTGAATAAATAATACCGCGCTCCAGTGACTTCCTTACCTGGGCTAATTATAAATTCTCAACAGAGGTTCTTTTTACGGTTCCGTATCTAAAAACCTTAAAAATGAACCCCTTATTGGATGACTTCGTTATTCATCTCAATGTAAGTCTGTCTCACTCAAAACTGCCTTTCTCAGAAACGCATTGGTGAAGGTATCAGATTGAAATAGAGAGGTAGGCACAGGCACTACAGGTTTATGATCTCTTGCAACCTTAAATAAATTAGTTTCTAAGTTCACACCATCAAAAAAGTTCTTACGGAAGAGAATTTTCATACAAAAATCATTCGAATCAAAGCCTGTGTTTAATACTAGAAAACCTGCTCTCAAATAAAAAAAACGCATCCAAATCGGTCCACTAGTTTAAGAGCTACACAGACAGACACACAGACACACATAACGGTCAAACTTATAACAACCCTCTTTTTGCGTCGGGGGTTAAAAATACGGAACTCCCAGTGTACTTATTTATTTTTCAATCTAAACCATATTTTATTCAACCGACAATTCTCAAAATGGTCTATTAGGCCACTGTTACGGTGAGTAGGTAGCGGGTTGACAAGTACGAACAAATAGTAATTTACATTTCATTAGCAATAGTTTGTGGGTCGGTCCCTTCGTCCTCGCTACTATTGACTCGTTAGTTTATCCCGGATAATCCTAGCTGACGGAACCCAGCAAACTATAGGTCACGAGAATACAGAAGACCTTTCTAAGAAACAGAAACATTGGGCTCACGTACACAAAAGTAGGATTAATATTAATAAAAGCAATACAAATTATATTATTATATTGTTTCGTGTTTTACGCGTTATGTGGTTGACTGTGCGGTCGTCATGGCGATTATATTTTAATTTGCAGACCAACTGCTAACCATCCCACTAATATAATATAATAAATGCGAAAGTTTGTAAGTCTGTTTGGTTGTTTGTTTGTTACTTCATCACGTCTAAACCGCTGAACCGATTTAGATGAAATTGAAGTTTGAGTCCCGGGGAAGGACATAGGATAGTTTTTATCCCGGAAAATTTCATAGTTCCAGCAGGATAGTGAAAACCGAATTCTACGCGGTCGGAGTCGCGGGTAACAGGCGAGTAATTTAATATTATGGATATCAAACAAGCATCTACACAAAAAAGCTAATGACAGGTACACAAACAGCAATTAGAATAATTGACACAAACATAAAAACAAATCATAGTAAGATAATGAATTAAAGGTACTTAGATAATCCCTACTAGGAGTTAGGTTAAATATTACTTCGTTAATTGGTTGTGAAAAATATCGGTCAAGTGTGGGCCGAAATCGCACATAAGCTAAATAGTTGGATATTTGAAAGAAAGAAAGAAAGAAAGAAAAGTTTATTTTGGCTCCAAAAATGTACCACCTAAAACTAAGACTAGAACTAGCACTAAAACTATGTTACCAGGTGACACAGCAGGATACCAAAAAGGGTCTCCACTCAGCATGTGTTGCCGCACATTATGTGCAGTAACGCTGGTTTTCTGTGGAGCCCAAACGTTAAATAAACATGTATGCATGAGCCAGTTCCTTTGCCCTAGTCAGACGGAGAAAAAAAAAAAAAAATTAAAAAAAAAGAAGAAATTAAGAAATTAAAACCATAGACAAAGGGAGAAGTGACGTGGCTCAGTGTAAAAGATAATAATACTTATACTGCTGTCGTGGCAATAAATAGTAATTTTTAAACATTTTCTTTTGCGATGCGATGCCTCCGACAAAAGGAACTGGCTGGCAAAGATTATGATATACACCATTTACATATTGATCAACACGGACCAGTACCAACCATATCAATTACAAACAGACAAATTGAAGAAATGAAAGTGAATAAGTATAAAACTACTCTTAAAAAAACAGACCACAGATGAGTGGCGGCATGAAACTTTGTAGTGCAACCCGGGTACAAGACATCACGCATATAACAGAACGGGACGCAAACACAGGTATGTATATTAATACTACTTATATGACCTAAAAAGAATTCAATTCAATTACAAAGCACAAACTAGTATATTACAGCAAGCCTCCTGCCTCCGCCAAACTATATGTTCCTGTTCTCTGAGTCCACATTATTATTATTATTATTATTTTTGCAGGTTCCAGATAGGCGGCAGTAAGCTGCTCCAATGTGTTGGCAGCAACGTGGCACCTAAAGCCAGGAGATGAGACAAAACACCCACCGCCAAAAAGAATGGGACGCGAAACACTGGTATGAATTTAATACTTATGTATGACCTAAATACATACAAACTATATACAACTGGTGTCAAGAGCCAAGGATTATTTAACTAAAGACACCCAATAACATGTTATTTTTATCCCTTATTTTACATTAGGTAAGTACCTACATTATTGTAATACACATTCTTAAAAAATTAAAGCATGTATAGATATCTATTAGGTACTTTCTAAATACTCGTATATCTATACAGCCCTTTAAACAGACGACCTGAAAGACAGGCAGATGGTGGAGCTTTATAACAAGGACCCGTTAGGTACTTTTTGGCTCCGGAGCCCTAAAACTAGCGGTAAGCTTGGTGTCGGCGCCTGCGCCGCGCGCCGAGCAACGCGCCGCCGCAGGTTTGATTGTATTCTCGTCAGTAAGGCGGTATGTGATTCACGGCCCATTCGCAATTTTATTATGGAGGAGTAAAATACGAACAAACTAAATTCCGGTTTAGGTTTGGAAACGAAACAGATGAACGAAGAAGATGACATTTTTATAAAAGATGTTTTGTTATTTAACCGTTAAACCTTACCTATACAGTCAAAACAAAACACGAAAAAAAATATTGTAGGCGTACTAGGCACGAGACTAGAATCCTCCTAGGAGTACGCGCACAAGAAACAAAAAAATATATCAGGTATATTATTATCATCAGAAAAGTTTTGGTTGGATGGAAGTAACTTTTTTGGATGAAATATGATTATTTAAGAATATACTGGAACCTTGCAGTAGTAAGTAGGTAATTGGATGTGTTGGTCGTCTACAAGATCACAAGGTGCTAACAAAAAAGGAAGGCACCAATTATTTTAAAAGCTATAAAGCTAAATAGTACCTACTCGACTCTACGTAGGTATAAATAGTTCAACTACTTAAAACCATCTTGGAACATCCTGTTAATGAGATTAACTTAACTAGTCAGTGAGTAAAACTTTCTTTGTTACGGAACATAACTTCAAAATATTTAATATCAATAATGTTGTCAATTACATGTAGAGGTAGGTACAGAGTAATTACGTTTGGAGAGTGTTTAAACGGGGTCTATTAAATAAATAAATAAATAAATATCACGGGACATTTCACACCAATTGACCTAGTCCCAAAGTAAGCTTAGCAAAGCTTGTGTTATGGGTACTAAGCAACGGATAAATATAATTATATAGATAGATACATACTTAAATACATATTAAACACCCAAGACCCGAGAACAAACATTCGTATTTTTCATACAAATATCTGCCCCGACACGGGAATATATTTACGGGTATATTTGTGTGTTTTTCTGTCAATAAATGTTGTGAGTTTGAGTTTGAGTTTGAATCGAACCCGGGACCTCAAGCTTCGTAGTCAGGTTCTCTAACCACTAGGCCATCTGGTCGTCTAAATGTTGTATTATAATTCGCATAAATTAATTGTCCTAATTGAAATTGGCATAACGTTATTTCGCATAATTATTAATTCGCATACCATTAATTCGCATAACTGAATGCGCATAATGTGGATTAGCATAACGATAAGTTGGCATAAATTTAATTACCATAACATTACTTTGCATAAGTATAAAAGAGTATAAACATAAAAAAATGATTATTTTCATGCAATTGAAAATTTTATTTGTCAAACAATATACATATTACATTAAATGAAAAAATATTCATCCCATCATCCCAGCCTATATACGTCCCACTGTTGGGCACAGGCCCCCTCTCAGAACAAGAGGGCTTAAAGAGGGAAAAAATATTACTAAGAGTAAAACCTCTCCCAGCGAATTTCTCTAACTGTACAGAGAGGTAATGCCGCCAGTGTGTTGGGGTCTATGCCGCAGGAGGGCCTCCTAGATGGTGTTTTCTTTTTATAGTTAGGTATATTTATGTTGTTTTTATTAATTTTTTCCTATTATATTACTGTATCTTGTGTTGTGTATAATCTTCTATAATAAATACGTAAAATTCGCCAGAGTAAAATGATTATTGTTTTATTTACTCAATTCAATTAGATCTGGGAAGTTGAACTAGGTACTATGTGAGAATATCTATTATGGGCTATTATAAAATAATACCTAGCATCGAACGCTAAGGCGGCAGTTCCCTCTTTGAATTGCTAGGCTAATTCTTTGTCCGAGGAAGCTGCCAGCTCTTCGGTTCCCTGTGACGTCTACTAACATCTTCCATATTTCTTTGTAAAGTTTCAGAGCGCTAGGCTACCTAGGACCCCACGAACCAAGGGTCTCAACACCGAACGGGACAAAATCGTATTCAGCGCCTAGAATCTAGATCCCTTTATTTGGTAGATTTAGCTACTCACTTTAGTTAGTTTTTATGTAAAGTGACATCTATTAAAGTATTGGTACCTAACTTATTAGTACCCTGTAGATAGTACATAATATCGTCACTACTTTGAAAAAATCTCGTATTTCAAATCAATAATTATATCAACAAAATTGATCCTTGAAAAAATGGTCATAAAGTTCACTCAGATTTTTTTTATTCTTTGAGATACGAGCTTTTTTAAAAGTAGTGACGATATGTCTTTAAGTTTTCCTTTCCTGTTTAGGTTAGCCTGAAAAGATCCCTTTTAGGGATAAGTTTGCCTTTGTACTCTTTTGTTTTGTTGTTTTCTATTTCTATATGTTTTATTTACAATAAAGTATTTACATAAGTACATATAATTATCGGTCCTATTGTGTACTCTAGACTGCTGGATAGCGTTGTAGCAAGATACCTCGTCTTATGCCGCGGAAATCTAAGCGTTCTGAGCAATGGCCTCTTCGCAGAGGTTCACGGGTTCGAACCAGGACGCGCATTTCGGTTTTCCGGAATGTACGTACGGATTTACCACGAGCTATACGGTGAAGGAAAATATCGCGAGGATGACATACAGGTATTTGTGAATCAATTCAAAAGTGTGCGTGAAGTTTAGTCCGCACTGAGCCCACACGTGGGAACTATAGCTATTGTTCAAGCCCTTTTATTTTAAGTTTAAGAGGCCCAGCAAAAGGACAGCGGATGGTTGTGTATCTTAATTTAACTGAACACCCTTATAATAGGTACATTAGGTACCTAATGGAATTTCAAAAAAAAAATATCAAAAAGAGGTCACCTCCAAATGATTATTCCTCCCACCACTCAGACTGTCAGAGATTCCTTCAGGGATAAGTCTACATACCTTTGTACTTTTCTATTTGTAATCGATTGTATTTTGGATTTCCTTTTGTACAATAAAGAGTTTTACAGCTATGTAGTTACCATCAGCCAAATATGTGGTCTATTACCACCCTAAATAAATAAATAACCCTCCTTCGGGCAGTCGGGTAAAAAATAAATATCATGGGACACTTGACACCAGTTATAATTGACCTAGTCCCAAACTAAGAAAATAATCGTTTGCATGTCACAAAACAATATGTCTGTCAACTTGAAAGTTCGACTTTAGCTGATTAAGATTGGTTTTTTGGAATCTTTTTGTATTTTTTATTTGAATTCCAAATGTTTACTTTTACGGTCATCCTGTAAAACCTAAATTGACCATTGACCATCAGTGGTGTAGCGGTATAGCACGCGGTACGGAATACCGAGGACCTGGGTTCGATTCCCAGTGATGGTCTTATTTTTCTGGTTTTTCTGTGCATCTATATTTCAGTTTGTATTTTCAATTTCGACTTTAGCGACATATTCATTTGACAGGAACTTTTGTTTAAAAATTGATAGACCACCAAATCAAATCACCAATAGACCACTAATTTGGCTGATGGTACTACTTACTACCAATTTGAACGTTGATCAATGTATGAAAACATTTGTCAACCACAATAAAAAAATCCTGACAATCATTTACACGGACGGATGGTCGAGACCAATGTCTGTAAAAAAGCATTAATTATCATTTTTTAATTCCTTGATCGCTAGTTGTTTTTTTTTAAACACGGGTGAAGAGTGGGCATATCCAGCTGTGGGCTGTGTGGTGTGTGGTGTGTGGTGTGTGGTGCGTGGGATGCGTACCGCGCGGGCGGCGGCCCAGGATGTGGTCGATGCTGTACACGGCGCGGCGCGACGACATCGCCGATGGCCGCTGCTGCTGCTGCTGCCGCGGCTTACAACTTTACAACACTTGCAACATTCATCGGCAGCGCCGCGGGTGAACACTAGTCGCGCACCGAACGTTCCCGAGCTGCCTGGTCGAGGCGCCGCGTGTCACTGGCGAGTCGCGCCTTGCGCCGCGGCCGCGCGCCCTCGCATCCGCCTCGCTCTCTCCCACTGGAGACCCGATCTTCCCGTCTCCTCCGTAGCCCCGCCTCTCATCGCTGATTGGTGGGCGCGAGGGTGGGGGTTGCCGCGCGCCGCGCCGCGACACTCGCGCGGCGGCCGCCGCCGCCGCCGGTCGCCGGAGTCGACGTCCTCGTAGAGAGCTTGATGTGACAGTTTCTAGGACCGCACACAACTAGTTGCATGAAATTTTTTTATCGCTTTCCAGATCTTGACAAGTGACGCGGTATAGGTAGATATAAAAACATGTTTTGGTAATTCAAATATCAAGTGTCAAATTAAGGACAAGCCATGTATTAACATCTCTAAATTTGGATTGTGACTATTAAATCGTCCTGTATCTACATTTATTGCACGTTTATAAATGTGTGATTATGTTGCTCTAATGATTTATTATTCAGCCTATTAGATTACATCATTTCAAATGAAACTTGTTTACGTACAACTTAAATATCAAAGTCGTTCAGGGTGACCATTTCAAAAAAAACTAGAGCTGGTCGAGAGAAATGCAGAGCTTGGGTACCTACCTATAGTAATAGTCTAGTGGATCAAATTGTGCGCTAAGCGTGCAGGTAACTCTCGCACCGTGGTAGTAGCAATCGAAACCCAGACTCTTATCAACATAAGTAGGTATTATGTAGTTATGTATCATATCCTTTTCAAGTATGTTTAGAGTTATAAATTGTTTCTTTATCGCGCTCTGCCTATTATTTTATTACCTACAAAAGTATTTACTATTCCGTTGGAATTTCGAAAAATCTCTTCGTGGTTTTAAATTTGAAGACTACCTCCAGTGGTTTAGTCTGTGCGTTGTCTCGTCAGTTAGTAAGCCAGTCTTACACCTACTCTTTTATCGGTATGTTTATTTTTCGGACGGACTATTTCTGTTAGCCTCAGATGGCTTGATACCAGATTCTCTGTATTGTTCAAAGACAATGTTATAATCGATGGACCAGGGCTCAGACAGATCTTAGGCCGCGTTTCAACCAGACATGACATGTGCGAGGATGTGTGCGTGCGAGGAATGTGTTTCTCATGCACCAATAGGAACGCTTCATTTACTTCGCCTCGTTCCGCTCAGCTGTTTCCACCAGAGCTTTGCTGTGCTAGGACAGGTAAATGAAGCGTTTCTATTGGTTCACGAAAAACGCATTCCTCGAAATACATCCTCACACATCTTTGGTGAAACCGGAGCCATACGCCGACCCGCCGTCTCCCGGCCCAGCCTGGCCGCGCCGGACGCGGCGCCGGCACGTTACGGCCGCCGTTGTTCCGCCATTCACTGCGACTGCAGCGAACCCGTCCACTAGCGCAGAGATAAAAATAAACCCTTTCTTTTCGTTGCGTTCTGATTCATGCCATTGTGTGGAGATAACGTAGATAAATGGTTTACCCAAAGTGACAAAACTTCCTCAAAGAACAATCATAGAAACTTTAAGGGAGGACTTAATACGGCGTTGGAAGTGTTTTTGACCATAAAAATCCTTCGTTTCCTAGAATTGTTTGATCTCTTAAAGCTGAAGGACTGTTTTGGTTCTTCCTTTTTTTGGCATTATCTCGTATCGCATAATTATCATATGTCCGAAACTTAATCTTATTTGCCTTAACACCTGTGTAGTGAGTTGAGATCGCATCCAACCCTCTTTACCCTACAGTACAGGTACTTTTCTGCAAGCTTTGTGTCTGAAGTTATTTTTGAGACAATAGTACGATGGTTTCTTTATGAAAAATGAGTCTTAGATAGGTATGCGAGATGTCTTTTCTGCTGAAAATTTGTTTGCCATAGATCTGATACCTACATAAGTAGGTACATGTTATGCCTAGCGAGTTTGGGCCAAACAAAATTAGGTAAGCCAGATAAGGGGTACACCTACCCGGCTGCTTTACACTAGGTCGGACCGAAGGCTTTAAGCACAACAAATGCCACGGATGCATTTAGTATAGATAGGTATGCTTACAATAGCTCTGTTACATTGGGACGACCCGAAAAAACTGTCGGCGATGACAGATTCACGCACGTTCAGCCACGTTTTCGATCTGGTACGTGTTGGAATATATATAAGAAGCATAGTGTGCTAGTATGGTCAGCGCCCAGCGGGACCCGACAGTCGGCCAAATGTAAAACTGTCCTCCATGTGACAGCAAGAAGTGGTGAAATGAAAACGATGGTGATTCCAAGTGTGTTCAGCAATAAGGCCTCAGTTTTAAGTTAGCGCCTTGGATCTGTAAGGCGGACTCGCACTTGCACATCATGAAGTTAGCCTTTACAAGTTCCTTCCTTCTAGCTAGTACGAAATAAAATCACAGTAGGTACTCCCTCTAAAGGTGCTGGTGAAGGAACCACGCGCCTGCCGCTGGCTGCCGCTGGCGCTGCGAGGCGGCATCCGGCGGCGCCTCTTCCAGCCAATTAACTCGATCATCGCGCCGCCGCCGCTCCTCGCCGGGAATTAAGCCAATTGTATCCGCGCCTCCCTCCTCCCGCCGGAACATAAAATAATAGCGCCCATTACCCTCCCCCCTCCCCCCTCCCGGTCTCGGGGCGGTCGCTAATCGGCGGAAATGAAGTGCCGTTTGTGCTCCGCGATGCTCCGCAGCCCGCGCTCGCGCTCGCGGCTCCGGCAGCCGACAGGCAGCTGGAGTCTCCAAGTCTGGTCGAGCAGGGGGCAGCGGCAAGCGAATCGACACATCGGTCAGTTACTGCGAACTTTGAGACTGTAGTACTTTTTAACCTTCCTTTTTATGGTTCCGGGGCCAAAATGGCAAAAACGGAACCCTTATAGTTTCGCCATGTCTGTCTGTCCGTCCGCGGCGTTGCTCAGGGACTATCAATGCTAGAAAGCTGTAGTTTTGCACAAATATGTATGTAAACTATGCCGACAAAATGGTACACTAAAAATTTCAAAAAAAATTAGAGACGGAGACGTAGTGGGGATGTTTTTTTTTCTTATCCTACCCTATAGTGTGGGGTATCGTTGGATAGGTCTTTTAAAATCATTTAGGGGTTGCCAAAACGGTTTTTCGATTCAGTGATTTGTTTGTAAAATATTCAACTCTAAAGTGCAAATTTTCATTAAAATCGAGTGTCCCCCCCCCCTCTAAAATCTAAACCGGTGGGTGGATAAATTTGAAAAAATTCAGAATGGTAGTTTTTATATCAAACTTTCAAGGAAAACTATAACGGCTAAGTTTGCTTGAGAATTATTAGTAGTTTAAGAGTAAATAGCAACCTAAGGTATAAAATATACCTAAACTAGAAAGATTCCGTATAAAATAATTTTTTATCGTATTAGCTACGGAACCCTATTTTGGGCGTGTCCGACACGCTCTTGGCCGGTTTTTTAGAGTTCCGTGCGTCAAGACTATAAAATGAAACCCTTATAGTACCACATTGTTGTCCGTCTGTCCATAATCTCAGGAACGCGTAAGGCTCCGTTTACACCAGAGATGTGAGAGGATGTGTTGCGAGGAATGTGTTTTTCACAAACCAATAGAAACGCTTCATTTACCTCGCCTCGCTCCGCTCAGCTGTTTCCACCAGAGATGTGCTGTGCGAGGATGTGTTACTCGTAATGAAGCGTTTAGATCTTTCATGGAAAACTAATTCCTCGCAACACATCCTCTCAAATCTCTGGTGTAAACGGAGCCTTAAGGTATCAATCTGAAATTAATATCAATACTTGCTAAGAAAGCAGTGAAAAAAATCAAACTTCAAATTCACCGCAACCAAAACACAGCAATAGAAAGCTACTTGAACACTTAAAATTTGGTATAAAGTTCGAATGCCGACTGATTATAATTTTAGTACCTACTCATACGATGACACATTCACTAACCAAACACGGATTTGCATGTTACTTTTTATTCTGAAAGTAGTAAAGTTGCAAGGGTCCTAGTTGAAATCCACACATCTCGAAGACGAGATGAGACGAGATGTAAAATATGATTGGTCGATCCCTACACGTCTTATCTCCGCTCCGCTCGTCTCCGCCTCAGTAGAGCCGCAGGCTTATGCACTTTGTTGTGGTGCTAAATGTATTTATTAGATATGATTTATGTTATTAGCCAGAACTTTAAATTGCTTCAGGTATACATAAATAAAGTTCTAATACTGATTAGATGGCACCCAGCTCCACGGATGGAACTCACACAAAGGTCTCAGCAGCCGACATCCACCCAGGGACGAGCGGAGCCACGGGGCGAGCCTTGCGGCAGCGCCGCCGAAGCGCGGGAGGCGCAGATGAAAGAGCTCGCAACAAGCAGGAAAGTCGCGATTAGATCAGCTCCCCCCCCCCCCCCCGCCGGAAGGAAGGCGCCGCCAAATTAGAGCACACTCCGGCGAAGAGCCCCCCCCCCCACGAGCGAGCGGTAATTGTTTGCGGCCATTAGCGACGCGCTTTGAGGGCGGCGGTGGCGGTGGCGATGGCGGTGGTACCCGCGCGCGCGCTGCTAATTACGAGTGTCTTAAACGATTCATTTGTATATTGTTTTGTGGCCGCCGTTTACTCGCTTACGCTTTATAAATTATGGAGCTGTAGTGATTGATTTTGATCATCATCATCAACCGCTGCCGGACTTCCGGTCAAGAGGTGCATTGCATTGGTCCCATCGCAACGGCCATCAACCGATTTGTTAGATTATTTTCCCATAATATTTTTTTCTTTGCAGCAAAATTTATTTTTGCGTTTTTACACGAATTTTATTGATACTAACTTGTTTTTTTCATGAAGCTTATTTCGTTCTTTTTGTGTCGCATTAACAATAATAACGTAATACAATAATAATTGACGCCCTTTTGTAGCCCTCTTGTTCTGAGAGGAGGCCTGTGCCCAGCAGTGGGACGTATATAGGCTGGGATGACAATAATAATAATAACGTAACTTCCTGAAGTATTTTACAAACTTCCATTAGTAGGATCGGATTATTTAGTAATAGGCCAATAAAATAGAATCATAGAATCCTTTAATAGCGTTTTGAGGAATTATTTTCCAGAAAGCTGGAAATCGTTCCTTTATTTAGTCCTAAATGACGTAGGTACCGTTTTTGTGCTAAAAACCAAAAAATCGGCCAAGTACCTACGAGTCGGACTCGCGCACTGAGGGTTCCGTACAAATTATTAAAAACATATTAAAAATATATTTTTTATATGATGTAAATAAAAATTGATGCTTTTCGCAATTTTTCTTTTATCTGTGCTATAAGACGTTGCTTCGTACCAAATTTCAAGATTCTGAGATCACGGGAGGTACCCCGTAGGTAGGTTTTGATTCCCTTGCGAATGTCGAAAATTTGCAGCATGAACGGCTGTAGGCATCTTTCGATTGCGTTGCCTTAGAAGTTTGATTTTTTCACAGCTCCGAGGAACAGTAGATCTGAGTATTTGGTATAAATTTTAGCTTGACACATACCTCCACGCGTTCCTGGGAAAAAAGGTCTTGACAGACAGACAGACAGACAAACAGACAGACGGACAAAAAGTGATCCTATAAGGGTTCCGTTTTTTCCTTTTGAGGTACGGAACCCTAAAAACTGACAAAAAGGCAAAACTTTATTTGGCTCCCAAAAGTTATGCTCACCCCCTAGAAGGGGGCAAACTCGGATTACACGCATTTAGGACCATATGAAGGTATTAAAACGATTCGTTGCTTTCTGGAAATTAATTCCTATTAAGGGATTCTGTGATTCTATTCTATTGGTCTATTACCACAGAATAACTAATTACTAATCCGATCCAAAGTTAAATAAAGTTTATGCCTAGGTAGACAAGGCGAGGCCAGCATGTTTCATTATTTACGAGTAAACGCACCAAACGTTTTTCTCAATATTTGCAGTCACCTCTCAACCTGCTTCCAATCGAGCAGCCATCAGCGAACAATTACGGGAGTGATTTGGGGAGGGGGGTCGTTTGATCCGCGCCCGCGCAGCCTGCGGGGGGGGGGGGGGGTCGCAAGAGGCTAATGCGTCTTATTGTTTCACGGAGCGCCGGATCCATTCCCAATAATCGGTTTGATTGCTTCCACGCTTAGGAAATCGAGCACTTACGTGGGCGCCCGATAATGGACGCAAATGTTACAATCGGGATAATTCACCGCGGCCTTTTAGCGGCGGCTTCAGCGCGCTCTCGATACCTACTTACAATGCGGCGCGGCGCCGGCGGCTGTACAGGAACAGGCCGTAATGCCGTCTCGAGCACCACTTACACGTTCACTGAGTGAGGTTAATGTTTTTAATGCCCGATTTTGTGTAATGCGGTTTTAAGATTTTCGAAAACATGAATAAGTACGTACAACGTGTTATTTTTACCTGACTGCCCGAAGGAGGGTTATGTTTTTCGAGCGTACCTATGTATGTATGTATGAAAACCAGCGCTGCATCTCTGGTTACAGGGCTACGGCACATGCTGAGCTGAGTCCTTTTGGCATCACACTACAGCACAATATCTCTTATTTTCCTCTTTTCTCCTATTTATGTTTTTACTGTGTTTTTGTTGTGATGTAGTGTGTTTTTCTTCTCAATAAATGTTGTGAGTTTGAGTTTGATTTGTATGTATGTATGTACCTATGTGGGTATGTATGTCCATTTATTTGGTCCTCGCTGCAGCCTAAACGGCTGGACGGATTGTATCATATGAGGTATCATTGGATTCGTCATAACTGTCGGAGTGACATACAGAGCATATAATATTTCAGTATAGCGTCTGCGAAAAAAATATGGCGAAGGAATTAATAAAAATTGTATTGTAACAAAATGGGAATCAAATGAAAGCTAATAATTAGCCCATTCTAAATATACGCTATAATACTTTTAATAGTTATAATACTTTTAATCTACTATTTTCACAGAAATATCAAAAAAGTATAAAATAAAAAAATAAAAAAATCTGACTCCCTTAAAAACTAAAATAAAGAAAATAAGTCTAGTGGTCTAGAACTCTGTCAAGAAGCTCATTTAAGGTTCAAAGTCGGGACCCATTAAAATCGTATCCAGCTCAAAAAATCTTGATAATGGGTCCCGACTGTTGAACCTTAAATGAGCTTCTTGACAGAGTTCTAGACCACTAGACTTATTTTCTTTATTTTAGTTTTGAAGGCAGTCAGATTTTTTTGATTTTTTAATTTTATGTTTTTGATTTCTGTTAACTTTAAGGGAAATTCGACAGGCAAATTTTAATGAAGTTGATTTCTCCTGGACGCTATATCAAGAATTAAGATAATTAATTACGTGCCGTAAAACAGTGTAGATGCTCTTAATTTTTGACGCTTGTTTAAAGTTCATTCATCAACAAAAAAATAACACATAAGTCAAAGGCAAAGTCAAAATATCTTTATTTAATCTAGGGTATAACAAGCACATGAATTTAAAAAAATATCTCAAACTCAAACTCACAACATTTATTGACAAGAAAAACACACTACATCACAACAAAAACACAGTAAAAACATAAATAGGAGAAGAGAGGAAAATAAGAGATATTATGCTGTAGTGTGATGCCAAAAGGACTCAGCTCAGCATATGCCGTAGCCCTGTAACCAGAACTGCAGCGCTGGTTTTCAGCTGAACCCCGGTGAGTGTGCACCCACGTAACCGAACGCGTAATTATTGCGGGAAAAGAAAAAACTATATATATATTATATTATATATATTACATAAATCATGACAAATATAAGAATTATAAATACCTATAAACATATATATATGTGTGGAAATTTGTACAAGAGGATTTAAAAATAAAATACAAGAGTAGCAATAAATTCAATAACGACAACAATAATAAGTAAAATAAAATTAGGGACGCCTCAAGTAAGTATATCTACCACCGGTTCGAAAAAACCTCTGTTAAGAATCCGGCAAGCAACTCAACGAACTAAGGTGCTTTGGGGTAATTCCACGTGGATTTTTGATGAGTTGACATGACGTTTGTAATTTCGTTAATTACTCCGAGTTGGTACATTATATTTAAAGTCTTAGGATATTTCTGTCGTTTCCACTAATCTATCTTATATACTGTATAAAAAAGTTTCTAAAATATGATCGGTTTATGGAAATATTGGTATTCAAAAACTAGTTACTTATTTTTTTTGCACAGGGGCTATTTCGGAATATAGCGGGGTTATTCTGCGTGTTATTGAAAGGTGGACTTTATTATAATTTGGCTCAAGATTCATATTTCTTTTTAGGCTAAAATTACCCCATTCATTTTTTATTTTTTATTTCGTTAGTAATATCCATAGTTACAGATTTTTTCAATCTCTGTATTCCGAAATAACCCCACAAACGCAATGTGGTTCTCAAAATTTGCCGCAAAGGAATATTAAATCTACATACATTATAGAACAAAGCTGGATTAGTTACACCATTTATAACTCGAGAACAGCTAGACAGATTATTATGATTTTTGATGTGTGGAGAGTTTGTCTCCGCCCCGAATAGCAGAATAGGGGGAGAGGAGCGAAGCCGCGGGAATATACTAGTAAGTATATAAAACAATTAGAAATGCCATGTCACTTTTATATTTTGAACTAGCTTTTACCCGCGGCTACGCTCGCGTGAACCATAAACATTTCAATGAAACAAGCAAGCATGCTAGCAAGCATTTAAGCAATCATTTAAGCTAGCTTGCGAGCAAGTATGCAAGCAAGCAAGCATGCAAGCAAACATTTAAGCAAGCTTGCAAGTGAGCATGCTTCGCTCGCGTGAACCATAACCATTTCAAAGAAGCAAGTATGCAAGCAACTAAATAAACTTCATGCTACATCGTTTTGTTAGCCGAAGTATCAGGTACGCTACCCTGTTCGACACACTGGAGATCTCTTTAATGTTGTTAGAGAGGGACCTATTAACAAGGAACCCTACGCCACCCTGTGATGTTTGATCATCCTCGCGGAAGTACAGAAGGTGGCCCGAGTCTAAGATGATGGTGCCCTCTCCCTCTCTATGTACTTCACTTAACTCCTGAATATGCCACCTTATGTTCTCCAGCTCCACTTCCAACTGCGCTAGAAGAGTCCTAAAAGTCCGTCCGTCAGTTTACTTAGGTAGCCTTGGATCGCCCGGGATTCTTAGCATCCTCTGCCCCGCCGTTACCATGAACGCTACTATGGCAAGGAATAGCGGGGCGACCGGGAACTGGGGGCCATCTCTTTGCCGTGCGCTTCATTCTGGTAGGGGTTTGCCCATAATCCCCACACTGGGCATGCGAGTTGGCGATCGTAGGGCACAGTTTATTGCACCGCCGATGCTGCAGCCCATCCGGGGCCCGGGGACTTAACTGTGCCGATTTTGGCTGCGCTATGCCGCAATCAGCCAGCTGCCAGAGTCCAGTCTATTAGACGGCAGGGTGCACCACGGGCAGGTAAGGTTGGCTTGGGGTCCATAGATGGAGGTTGGCCCCCTTACACCAAAAATAAAAATAATCTAAATCTTGAAAAGTTGAAAGTTTGAATACCTCAGACAATTACCATACTAAAGTAAGCTGGGGTTATTTCGGGAATCACTTCACTGGAATAACCCCTAAAGGGGTAATTCGGGATTTTTTTTTAAACTATAGCTAGGCCTTTTAGACTGACACAGTCGTTCGCAAAAAACGATTATTTGTCATAACATCAATAGTTCAATCTTGTAACTTATCAGGTTTTGCAGATAGCGGTGTTGGGGTTATTTCGTATTTAATTTTTTGGCACGAAAATGCACTCGACCCAAAAAAAATATATTGCACGTCCAACCGATGTCGGCGCCTCGCATCATCTGGAGAGACGCGAGGAGCGGTAAATAGGGCGTCCATTTAAGTGCTGCCAGTGTTTAAACATCAACACGTTTAGGAGAAATTTTAAATAAATGGAATAACCCCGTTTACAGAATTACCCCAAAGCACCTTATTTTTTTAACAGATTTACAATATTATTAAATAATATCAAATTCAAATTCAAAATTCAAATGATTTATTCAGTAAATAGGACGCAATGGGCATTTTTACACGTCATTTTTTTAAACTACCAGCGCTTTCGGAAAGATCATTGTTACGGTCTGGTGCCTTAAGGGCTAAAACTGGGCCTCAAGGGTCTGCAAGCCTACTAAATACATAACACGTGTTAACTCGTACGTATCTTTAATGAGACTGCCAAATAGAACATACAAAATTATTCAAAATTGGTAAAAAAGTATAAAAACATAAATTCACTTAATACAGGTTGTGCCTTCGGCACAATCATCATTGCCAAGAAGAATGCGCCGCAAGAAACTTGGCAGAAAGTCATTTTTTCATAATAATATAATTACAAATAAAATACTTAAAAACTATATTAAGTATACCTACAATTAAAGAAAAAAAATACAAAAAATAAATAATAAAAATACAGGGATGTATGGGGTCCTTAGTTACAATACTAAACACTAACTATATCTAAACTATATCTACGTTCAGTGGAAGTGTACAATGCTTCCACCGTCATAAATTTTAAAATAATAATAACAATAATTTAGTTCTGAAATATACATTTCAGGTCAAGTAACCATTAAGCTTTTGGATTTCGAAGGCAAGTCCACATCTGCCGCCCCAAAGTTAGCTCACACGCATCTATACTTACATCACAAGTGTTTAAATATAAATACAAACACTTGTCACAACATGTCTCATTTAGACTCCGACCCTATCTGAAACTATCCAAAATTTTTATATCGAAGTCGTTACGAATACTTGTTTTATTTCGGATATTCGATAGTTTCGGTTACGGATACGGAGCACCATAACATCCCTGATCACGATTCACCACTCAGGCAGTATTAGATAATGAGGCTAGACTGTATAGCTGGCGCGTGTACAATACTGTCGAATTTAAAATGCTTACTATTAAGGATTTTGCTAAAAAGTACTGTCTAAAATTAATACTATAGCGTTTCCGAGTACGTTAGACAATAAGCCTGCAGGTAGTTTTATCAATGAACTAAGCCGTGTCGAAGTAAACAGAAATCAGGAAAAACACGATGTAGGTATAAAAGACCCTCAATATTATAAGCAGTACATGTACTGCATCAGAAATGGATGAGCGGCTGCGGTGCTTCAAATCGCCCAATGCACTGTTTTCATAATTTGAGCCGAACATCAATCAAGTAAAGTTCAAATTATTATTTTTTTGTTCTCAAGTGAGGACCCAGGAAGCTAAGATAATATTTTGAGCACCACAACTACTCATCCACTTCTGCAACTGACTGTACCTACCTATTACTTATGTAGATAATAATAATATTGATATTTCGCAATTCATTATAAACTAGTTTACGCCGCCATAGCGCAGCACTTTTTTACCGGCGACGAAGCGGAGAAGGACATGCATTTAGGGTGAGATGTTTGTGGGTATTTTATATATAGATGTATGCGGGTAGACAATAGTAGATTATTGTCGGCCTGGAAGTAGGCAATTGCTGGCTGAGTATGAGTATTAAACGGACGAGCTTGCGAGTCCGTTTAACTAATACGAAGCCAGCAATTGCTATTCAGCCGAGACTAATATAAAGCTTTTCTCAAAAATGGTGAATAATTCTGAAATAGAATAAACTTTTTCTCAAAATATATTATAAAATTTAATTTTATTCCAATATTTTCTTATGCTTTCCCGCCTTTTTTCATTAAAAATAAACTGTAGGTGTATTTTTCCATCGAAAACACCACAAGCTATTTCAGACCCAGTAAAAAAGTCCGGAGTTCCAACAAAATATCTGATACCGGCCATTAGACTTGGCTGTATACGACTTGTGCCAACATTTCCATGGCCTCTTTAACATAAAAAAAATTGTGACTTATTGCAGGCGCGCTAATTCATTATTGTCAAGCTAGCGCGCCTGCAACCTTTTTAACTTTTTAATTTTTCGCTGACCATAAACTATGCACTTCACCTTCTGATATGTAAAGATAATGTCAACTTTTACGGACATTTTTGAGAAAAACATTATAATAAAGCAGTCTAAGCTCAACCTTGGTGTATTACTTACGCGTCCCGGTCCCATACTCTGACAATGTTCTTTGTTTGTTTGTTTGGGTTTCTAGGTTATAGGCGATGGTTCTTAGATAAGTGTACAACATTTATCCGCTTTTTGGGGCTCATGCCTACAAAAAAAAATGCACCTCAGTGCAATAAATTGCGTTACGTTTTCATTCAGGCGCATCGGCGCTTTCAGTAGCTTTTTAGGGTTCCGGAGCCAAAATGGCAAAAACGGAACCCTTATAGTTTCGCCATGTCTGTCTATCTGTCTGTCTGTTTGTCTGTCTGTCCGTCCGCGGCTTGCTCAGGGACTAAATAGCAATGCTAGGAAGCTGTAATTTTGCACGGATATATATGTAAACTATGCCGACAAAATAGTGCAATTAAAAACTCAAAAAAAAACATTTGTATAGACGGAAAGTGGGGTATTTTTTTCTCATCCAACCCTATAGTGTGGGATATCGTTGGTTTCTTTTAAAACCATTAGGGGTTTGCTAAGACGATTTTTCGATTCAGTGATTTGTTTGCGAAATATTTAACTTTAAAGTGCAAATTTATCACTGCATTTCAATGTCGTTACAATCACATAAAACTTAATAAAATGCATAATAATAGTTTATGAAGATTAAACTTTTGTCAACGAACATCCTGAGTTTTCATCCAAAAAAAATTCAATCTCTTCCACAAAATGAGCAACACCATCGAATGTCCTCAGTCAGTTATTTTTAGAAAAGTGATGCGGGTTTAAGTATTGAATTAACGACGACTTACTATTTATGATTAAAGCCGCGGTAGCCAAGCGGTTTGACCTATGGCCACCGAACAGAGAATCTTGGGTTCAAACCCGGTCTAGCATCTCCAAATTTTTTTCGTGTCGATTTTGTAGGCTCAGTACGTCGGCCTAAGGTCGCCTTTTGATAATAGGTGTCCCTATTTGGTTTCCCCTCCAAGGTCTAAGCGACCAGTACTCCTAAATAAAAATTCACAAAAAATCAGGTCCTGTTTTTTTTTTTTAATTTTATCCGTCGATGCATCTTTGCAGGTCTCCGGTGCCTTCTTTTGGCGTTCTCAACGATGCCCACCGCTGGTGTCCCGCGCACTCCCCGCACACCACAGAGTCACTACCTCTACCTCAAGAGGCAGGGTCACAACTAATTCGTTATGCGTTTTTATTCGTCACGGCGTATAAAATATGATCACGATCAAGAGATAATGAAAATCCAGAATGACCTGCTGCATCCGGGCCGCCGCTTCGGTCAACCGGCACATCTGTGAGTTCCGTAGAGCTAGCTGTTCCTTAAGTGCGGCGCACCCGGGGCAGTCCATAACGCGTGGACACTGAACGGCTAAGATGCGGTGGTTGCAGGAGCGCGAACTGGCGAGTGGCGCGGTGCAAACCTTGTTAGGTTAGGTTAGATTTTTTTTTTGGGAGGACGACATACGACCGGGAAAAATCCGTTAAGAACACTGGGAAGGGATGTGCTAGTAGTCTCCGACTCGCACGGAGTAGAAAACCCGGCCGCACGACTTATCCCCCATTTCTTTACCACCGATGTTTTTTTAGGTGCTTATTTCTTTTGCATATTAGACAATTGAAATGCCGATTTTACATAGGCTACAATCGCATTAACCTTCAAATATTAAAATATTCAGCTTATTCTAGAAAAACTTATAACTACATTAAGAAACTAGCCGCGGCTAGAGGCAGCCAGAAAAAGCCTCCAGCCGCGGCCAGAATCACTACTCTTACACTATGATAGGCAGCTAGCCGCGGCTAGAGGTGGCTAGTAAACAAACCTCCAGCCGCGGCCAGGAGCCCAATACTTAAAATAAAATACGCAGCTAGCCGCAGCTGGAGGCAGTCAGTAGTCAAACCTCCAACCGCGGCCAGAAAGCGCACTCTTAAACTAGAAAAGGAGCTAGCCGCGGCTGGAGGTGGCTAGTCAACAAACGTCCAGTCGCGGCTAGATGCACTATACTCTAACTAAAGTAATCAGCTAGCCGCAGCTAGAGGCAGCCAGCCATCGAACCTCCAGCAGCGGCATGAAGCATTACTTCTAAACTAAACTAAGAAAAGCAGCTAGCCGCGGCTAGAGGTGGCTAGTAAACAAACCTCCAGCCGTGGCTAGAAGTGGCCAGTACTTAGCCCTCCAGTCGCGGCTAGAGATGGCTAGCAGTGGCTAGAGGTATAAGAACGGCTAGTAGCCGGTCGCCAGCCTGTAAGCCTGTAAGCCTGTAAAGGTCTTTCTACCCGCGGACACGTTCAACCAGGGAGTAAAAAAAACAATTGTCGCCAGAGATGGTTTAATTTACCAAAATATCATAACATAACAAGTAAAGAACCAAATCATTTAAACTTATCCTAAAACCAAAATTAACTAAAAATTAACAGATCAAAAGGATTTTAAAGATTTATAGATTTAACATGATATATAATATATAAAGTAAGTAACCAAACAAACAAAATATGAGATATGCGATATGCTTTGATGCCTCGAGCCCAGACGAACCCAGTCCAAGCCAAAGACAGAACAACCTTCCTGGCCGGCTGATTCAGCCCACCAATCTGGGTCCCGCTCATACCCTCCAGCCAGCCGCTCAGCGGCCTCTCCTCGAACTCTCGCCTCTCGCGCCACCCCAGAGCCAGTCTGATTTAATCCCCGAAACTTGTTCAAGAATTGCCTTAGGGGGAATTTTGTCCTCTGGGCAGAAGGGCTTTGGTCTTGCCGCCCTGAAGTGTCCGTATTTTGACAGTATGTGATCCCTCTCCCAGGGGCTGAGTCCTCTGTGTTTCTTAAAGTGGCGCGAGATGTGGCCGTCCTCCGTATGGTAGCCACAGAAGGCACACTGTGTTCCGTAGTGTACCTTACCCGGGCGGCCCCCCAAGCCCAGTGATGTGCCGGAGGCACCCTCGGGGGGGCGGGACGGCGATAGCTCAGAACCCTATTTGCCTTCCCCCGCCTGGGCACCCCCAACTCAAGGGACCCCATCCTCTTCAGGTATCTCTTCTCGTTTACTCGGGGCGGTTCTGAGCTAACATCTGTATCCCCGTCTGGGGAGAATGGATCCGCAGCTGACCGAGTATCCGACCGAGTGCCTTCCTCTGGGGGCTCCCTCGCAGCCAACTCTTCCCTCGGGCTGGACCGCCGCGATAGCTCCGCAGCCGTCGGATCCGAGCCAGATGCCACAACGACCTCCTCCGCCAATGGGCAGGAGAAGAAAAGTAGCTGGGGAGACCCCTGGTTTCCCAGGGTCCCCGTCCCCCCAGCCGCGGGAATGGCAGCCTGGAACATATCTAGGGCCCAGAGAGGAGTCCCCGGGCAATCCGCCTCTCCTTCCCGAGGCATCGGGGACAGAGGTTGGGGCACCACACCCAGCTCCGCAGCCGCAACCGACACCGCCGCCAACACAGACGACGGCTCCGTTGAGGGCAAGGGGGGGGACCGCAGCCCGTCCCGAGGCTCAAGCACCTCAGAGCCACCCGACGGCGGGTGGGCCCGATCGCGAGTCGTCGAGCCATCCGTTTCTCCCCCCTCCTCCAACATCGGAGAGGGAAGAGGCGAGTCCAGTTGTGGGGCTCTTCCTTCCAACGCAAGCAGCAACCCCCGGTTTCCCACTGGTTCCTCCGGGGCGGCAATTGCCCCACCTCAGGCTCCTTCTCTTTGGCCGCCTCCTCCCAGCACCCTGCCGACTCCGACCCAGTCTCTCCACGTCGGGAGTGGAACTGGTAGTCCCTCTCTGCCACGAGGCTATCCAGGGCCAGTTGGTCCATCCGCCCGACAAGGGCTTTGAACGCTCCTACATACCAGTCCCGCTCCTCCCGCGTCTTCCGACAAATCGGGTTGCCGCACTCCATCCTCGTGTCAAAATACCAAAGCGGCAGTCACCACCAAGTTCACCAAGTCACCGTCCACCACAGCTCCAAGCAGTTCGGCCCGGTAGACACAGCCAAGCAGACCGCGGTCAGTATATTGGTATCGGCTAGTGGCTAGCGGCTAGCGGCCAGCCTTCAGTTGGAAGCGGCTAGCGGCTAGCAGTTACTGGCTAGCAAAAAACTGGCTAGCGGCTAGTGGCTAGTAAAATCGACACTATCACTCCTAGCCCCCACTCTCCGTGAACGCACAGGCGAGACTGCCATAGCCATCCCAGGGACCGGTCGACTCGGCGAAGCCGTCAGTTGCAAACGGCTAGCGCCAGCGGCTATTGGCTAGAAGACAACGGCTAGCGGCTACCCGTCAGCAACAGCCAGCGAAAAGTAAGACCGGCCAGATCAGGCCACACCAGCCTCCGCCCAATTTAGCGCAGAGTAGCCAGCCAGTAACAAGGAACGTCCAAGAAAGCAAGCAAACAAGGGAGAAGGCAGAGCACACAAACAACCAAGTCAGAGTCAGGTTGCTCAGCAGGATCCATACGCAATCCACAGGCAGACGAGCACTGTCCGCCCCCGAAACGTATCCACTCTTCGGGGGTCCAGGTGCAGAGCGTCGCGACTACCAGACTTCCGAGACCTCCTCCGAGATCTTGGAGCCATTCCGCTGCCCCAATCAGCGCACGTAAGGCGAAGTTTAAAAATGGTTGGAGGCAATGGCTATCCTTCACTATCCCCGCCAGGGCACCCGGCTAGCGCTCTACCATCGCCTGCTCACAGTCAAGTCTCTCCCTTCCGAATCTGGGGCAGTTGAGCAGGACGTGAGGGATGGACTCCACGGACTCATCATCGCAGACGCAGTAGGGGAAGGCAGCCAATTCGAACCTATGTAGATACTGCCTCACCCCACCGTGGCCCGTCAGGAGCTGCACTTTCGCGTTTGTCATACTCGTGCTGGCGAGCATCTTACGGGCCACCCCGACGTCCGCAAAGAACAACCTAGTTGTGGCTCCGGTCTCCGCCCCCTCGTATATCCTCTGCCACCTGGCTGCCCTTAGCAGTAAGCCACGGTTGCCCTCGCTATCTCATCACACCTTCTCCTCGTAGGGCAATCGTGGCTAAATGCATTGTGCGTCGCGTGCACCAATCCGCCCCTTGTGCAGTTCTTGCAGCTTGGGGGTATATCAGCTAAATGGTCAGCACACTCGCCCCTTAGGTGTGGGCCACCGCAATGACTGCATAAGTCCACAGGCTCAGTGCAGTATTTTTTACCGTGGCCAAAACCCAAGCAGCGAGTGCACTGCATGAGCGGGGTCTGGTCCTCGACCCGAACACGCTGAAGATCGATGTGAGCAAAGCCCTTGTCCGA
>NC_133493.1:14643352-14668287 GCF_025370935.1 Choristoneura fumiferana
TTTTAGCTGTTAGTATTACCTACTTGCATTGCCAAATTTGAAATTTCTATAATTATAGGTACGCAAATAGGGCCATTTTGAAGTGAAAATATAAATCCCATTTTATTCCCATATCCTGGAATTATGATAAATCCCGAAAATATTTTTTAGCTGTTAGTATACTTGCTGTGGTGTACTTGTTTACCAAATTTCGAAGTCTCTAATAATTATAATTACGGATAGGTCATTAATTAAAAGAAAAATACAAATCCCATTTATTCACTATCCGTGGGGGAATTTTTCAGAAAAATCTTTAATACGTTTAATAGTGTAGTATTACCTCTTGCATGCCAAATTTGAGTTTCTAATAATTAATACGTTACTGAAATTAGGGCCATTTCGCAGTGAAAATATAAATCCCATTTATTCCCTATCCGGGGAATTCGAAAAATCCTTCTTAGTGCGCGTTCTTACACATATTAAAGAACATATATTTCAAATTTTCAAGTTTCTATACGTAGCGGTTTGGGCTGTGCGTTGATCTTAAGTCAGTCAGTCAGTCAGTCAGTTTCTCTTTTATATATATAATACCTAGCATCGAACGCTAAGGCGGCAGTTCCCTCTTTGAATTGCTAGGCTAATTCTTTGTCCGAGGAAGCTGCCAGCTCTTCGGTTCCCTGTGACGTCTACTAACATCTTCCATATTTCTTTGTAAAGTTTCAGAGCGCTAGGCTAAGACCCCACGAACCAGGGGTCTCAACACCGAACGGGACAAAATCGTATTCAGCGTCTAGATCCCTTTATTTGGTAGATTTAGCTACTCACTTTAGTTAGTTTTTATGTAAAGTGACATCTCTTAAAGTATTGGTACCTAACTTATTAGTACCCTGTAGATAGTACATAATATGGTCACTACTTTGAAAAAATCTCGTATTTCAAATCAATAATTATATCAACAAAATTGATCCTTGAAAAAATGGTCATAAAGTTCACTCAGATTTTTTTTATTCTTTGAGATACGAGCTTTTTTAAAAGTAGTGACGATATATCTTTAAGTTTTCCTTTCCTGTTTAGGTTAGCCTGAAAAGATCCCTTTTAGGGATAAGTTTGCCTTTGTACTCTTTTGTTTTGTTGTTTTCTATTTCTATATGTTTTATTTACAATAAAGTATTTACATAAGTACATATAATTATCGGTCCTATTGTGTACTCTAGACTGCTGGATAGCGTTGTAGCAAGATACCTCGTCTTATGCCGCGGAAATCTAAGCGTTCTGAGCAATGGCCTCTTCGCAGAGGTTCACGGGTTCGAACCAGGACGCGCATTTCGGTTTTCCGGAATGTACGTACGGATTTACCACGAGCTATACGGTGAAGGAAAATATCGCGAGGATGACATACAGGTATTTGTGAATCAATTCAAAAGTGTGCGTGAAGTTTAGTCCGCACTGAGCCCACACGTGGGAACTATAGCTATTGTTCAAGCCCTTTTATTTTAAGTTTAAGAGGCCCAGCAAAAGGACAGCGGATGGTTGTGCATCTTAATTTAACTGAACACCCTTATAATATGTACCTAATGGAATTTCTTAAAAAAAATATCAAAAAGAGGTCACCCTCAAATGATTATTCCTCCCACCACTCAAAGGATGACTGTCAGAGATTCCTTCAGGGATAAGTCTACATACCTTTGTACTTTTCTATTTGTAATCGATTGTATTTTGGATTTCCTTTTGTACAATAAAGAGTTTTACAGCTATGTAGTTACCATCAGCCAAATATGTGGTCTATTACCACCCTAAATAAATAAATAACCCTCCTTCGGGCAGTCGGGTAAAAAATAAATATCATGGGACACTTGACACCAATTATTATTGACCTAGTCCCAAACTAAGAAAATAATCGTTTGCATGTCACAAAACAATATGTCTGTCAACTTGAAAGTTCGACTTTAGCTGATTAAGATTGGTTTTTTGGAATCTTTTTGTATTTTTTATTTGAATTCCAAATGTTTACTTTTACGGTCATCCTGTAAAACCTAAATTGACCATTGACCATCAGTGGTGTAGCGGTATAGCACGCGGTACGGAATACCGAGGACCTGGGTTCGATTCCCAGTGATGGTCTTATTTTTCTGGTTTTTCTGTGCATCTATATTTCAGTTTGTATTTTCAATTTCGACTTTAGCGACATATTCATTTGACAGGAACTTTTGTTTAAAAATTGATAGACCACCAAATCACCAATAGACCACTAATTTGGCTGATGGTACTACTTACTACCAATTTGAACGTTGATCAATGTATGAAAACATTTGTCAACCACAATAAAAAAATCCTGACAATCATTTACACGGACGGATGGTCGAGACCGAGACCAATGTCTGTAAAAAAGCATTAACTATCATTTTTTAATTCCTTGATCGCTAGTTGTTTTTTTTTTAAACACGGGTGAAGAGTGGGCATGTCCAGCTGTGGGGTGTGTGGTGTGTGGTGCGTGGGATGCGTACCGCGCGGGCCGCGGCCCAGGATGTGGTCGATGCTGTACACGGCGCGGCGCGACGACATCGCCGATGGCCGCTGCTGCTGCCTGCTGCTGCTGCCGCGGCTTACAACTTTACAACACTTGCAACATTCATCGGCAGCGCCGCGGGTGAACACTAGTCGCGCACCGAACGTTCCCGAGCTGCCTGGTCGAGGCGCCGCGTGTCACTGGCGAGTCGCGCCTTGCGCCGCGGCCGCGCGCCCTCGCATCCGCCTCGCTCTCTCCCACTGGAGACCCGATCTTCCCGTCTCCTCCGTAGCCCCGCCTCTCATCGCTGATTGGTGGGCGCGAGGGTGGGGGTTGCCGCGCGCCGCGCCGCGACACTCGCGCGGCGGCCGCCGCCGCCGCCGGTCGCCGGAGTCGACGTCCTCGTAGAGAGCTTGATGTGACAGTTTCTAGGACCGCACACAACTAAAGTTGCATGAATTTTTTTTACCGCTTTCCAGATCTTGACAAGTGACGCGGTATAGGTAGATATAAGAACATGTTTTGGTAATTCAAATGTCAAGTGTCAAATTATGGACAAGCCATGTATTAACATAAAACATCTCTAAATTTGGATTGTGACTATTAAATCATCCTGTATCTACATTTATTGCACGTTTATAAATGTGTGATTATGTTGCTCTAATGATACTTTTTTTGCTAAAGTTCCTATAATCAATTATTATTCAGCCTATACATCATATAAAATTAAACTTGTTTACCTACAACTTAAATATCAAAGTCGTTCAGGGTGACCATTTCAGAAAAACTAGAGCCGGGCTATAGTGATAGTCTAGTGGATCAAATTGTGCGCTAAGCGTGCAGGTAACTCTCGCACCGTGGTAGTAGCAATCGAAACCCAGACTCTTATCAACATAAGTAGGTAGGTATTATGTAGTTATGTATCATATCCTTTTCAAGTATGTTTAGAGTTATAAATTGTTTCTTTATCGCGCTCTGCCTATTATTTTATTACCTACAAAAGTATTTACTATTCCGTTGGAATTTCGAAAAATCTCTTCGTGGTTTTAAATTTGAAGACTACCTCCAGTGGTTTAGTCTGTGCGTTGTCTCGTCAGTTAGTAAGCCAGTCTTACACCTACTCTTTTATCGGTATGTTTGCGGACTAGGTATTGCTGTTAGCCTCAGATGGCTTGATACCAGATTCTCTGTATTGTTCAAAGACAATGTTATAATCGATGGACCAGAGCTCAGACAGATCTTAGGCCGTGTTTTAACCAGACATGACATGCGTGCGAGGAATGTGTTTCTCATGCACCAATAGGAACGCTTCATTTACTTCGCCTCGTTCCGCTCAGCTGTTTCCACCAGAGCTTTGCTGTGCTAGGACAGGTAAATGAAGCGTTTCTATTGGTTCACGAAAAACGCATTCCTCGAAATACATCCTCACACATCTTTGGTGAAACCGGAGCCATACGCCGACCCGCCGTCTCCCGGCCCAGCCTGGCCGCGCCGGACGCGGCGCCGGCACGTTACGGCCGCCGTTGTTCCGCCATTCACTGCGACTGCAGCGAACCCGTCCACTAGCGCAGAGATAAAAATAAACCCTTTCTTTTCGTTGCGTTCTGATTCATGCCATTGTGTGGAGATAACGTAGATAAATGGTTTACCCAAAGTGACAAAACTTCCTCAAAGAACAATCATAGAAACTTTAAGGGAGGACTTAATACGGCGTTGGAAGTGTTTTTGACCATAAAAATCCTTCGTTTCCTAGAATTGTTTGATCTCTTAAAGCTGAAGGACTGTTTTGGTTCTTCCTTTTTTTGGCATTATCTCGTATCGCATAATTATCATATGTCCGAAACTTAATCTTATTTGCCTTAACACCTGTGTAGTGAGTTGAGATCGCATCCAACCCTCTTTACCCTACAGTACAGGTACTTTTCTGCAAGCTTTGTGTCTGAAGTTATTTTTGAGACAATAGTACGATGGTTTCTTTATGAAAAATGAGTCTTAGATAGGTATGCGAGATGTCTTTTCTGCTGAAAATTTGTTTGCCATAGATCTGATACCTACATAAGTAGGTACATGTTATGCCTAGCGAGTTTGGGCCAAACAAAATTAGGTAAGCCAGATAAGGGGTACACCTACCCGGCTGCTTTACACTAGGTCGGACCGAAGGCTTTAAGCACAACAAATGCCACGGATGCATTTAGTATAGATAGGTATGCTTACAATAGCTCTGTTACATTGGGACGACCCGAAAAAACTGTCGGCGATGACAGATTCACGCACGTTCAGCCACGTTTTCGATCTGGTACGTGTTGGAATATATATAAGAAGCATAGTGTGCAGCGGGACCCGACAGTCGGCCAAATGTAAAACTGTCCTCCATGTGACAGCAAGAAGTGGTGAAATGAAAACGATGGTGATTCCAAGTGTGTTCAGCAATAAGGCCTCAGTTTTAAGTTAGCGCCTTGGATCTGTAAGGCGGACTCGCACTTGCCGCATCATGAAGTTAGCCTTTACAAGTTCCTTCCTTCTAGCTAGTACGAAATAAAATCACAGTAGGTACTCCCTTTAAGGGTGCTGGTGAAGGAACCACGCGCCTGCCGCTGGCTGCCGCTGGCGCTGCGAGGCGGCATCCGGCGGCGCCTCTTCCAGCCAATTAACTCGATCATCGCGCCGCCGCCGCTCCTCGCCGGGAATTAAGCCAATTGTATCCGCGCCTCCCTCCTCCCGCCGGAACATAAAATAATAGCGCCCATTACCCTCCCCCCTCCCCCCTCCCGGTCTCGGGGCGGTCGCTAATCGGCGGAAATGAAGTGCCGTTTGTGCTCCGCGATGCGCCGCAGCCCGCGCTCGCGCTCGCGGCTCCGGCAGCCGACAGCTGGCAGCCGGCAGACGGCAGCCGGCAGCTGGAGTCTCCAAGTCTGGTCAAGCAGGGGGCAGCGGCAAGCGAATCGACACATCGGTCAGTTTCTGCGAACTTTGAGACTGTAGTACTTTTTAACCTTCCTTTTTATGGTTCCGGGGCCAAAATGGCAAAAACGGAACCCTTATAGTTTCGCCATGTCTGTCTGTCTGTCTGTCTTTCCGTCCGCGGCGTTGCTCAGGGACTATCAATGCTAGAAAGCTGTAGTTTTGCACAAATATGTATGTAAACTATGCTGACAAAATGGTACACTAAAAATTTCAAAAAAAAATTAGACACGGAGACGTCGTGGTGATGTTTTTTTTTTTCTCATCCTACCCTATAGTGTGGGGTATCGTTGGATAGGTCTTTTAAAATCATTTCGGGGTTGCCAAAACGGTTTTTCGATTCAGTGATTTGTTTGTAAAATATTCAACTCTAAAGTGCAAATTTTCATTAAAATCGAGTGTCCCCCCCCCCCTCTAAAATCTAAACCGGTGGGTGGATAAATTTGAAAAAATTCAGAATGGTAGTTTTTATATCAAACTTTCAAGGAAAACTATAACGGCTAAGTTTGCTTGAGAATTATTAGTAGTTTAAATAGCAACCTAAGGTATAAAATATACCTAAACTAGAAAGATTCCGTATAAAATACGGAATCCTTAGAAAAATATTACTTATTTTTATCGTATTAGCTACGGAACCCTATTTTGGGCGTGTCCGACACGCTCTTGGCCGGTTTTTTAGAATTCCGTGCGTCAAGACTATAAAATGAAACCCTTATAGTACCACATTGTTGTCCGTCTGTCCATAATCTCAGGAACGCGTAAGGCTCCGTTTACACCAGAGATGTGAGAGGATGTGTTGCGAGGAATGCGTTTTTCACAAACCAATAGAAACGCTTCATTTACCTCGCCTCGCTCCGCTCAGCTGTTTCCACCAGAGATGTGCTGTGCGAGGATGTGTTACTCGTAATGAAGCGTTTAGATCTTTCATGAAAAACACATTCCTTGCAACACATCCTCTCAAATATCTGGTGTAAACGGAGCCTTAAGGTATCAATCTGAAATTAATATCAATACTTGCTAAGAAAGCAGTGAAAAAAATCAAACTTCAAATTCACCGCAACCAAAACACAGCAATAGAAAGCTACTTGAACACTTAAAATTTGGTATAAAGTTCGAATGCCGATTGATTATAATTTTAGTACCTACTCATACGATGACACATTCACTAACCAAACACGGATTTGCATGTTACTTTTTATTCTGAAAGTAGTAAAGTTGCAAGGGTCCTAGTTGAAATCCACACATCTCGAAGACGAGATGAGACGAGATGTAAAATATGATTGGTCGATCCCAACACGTCTCATCTCCGCTCCGCTCGTCTCCGCCTCAGTAGAGCCGCAGGCTTATGCACTTTGTTGTGGTGCTAAATGTATTTATTAGATATGATTTATGTTATTAGCCAGAACTTTAAATTGCTTTGTCAGGTATACATAAATAAAGTTCTTATACTGATTAGATGGCTCCCAGCTCCACGGATGGAACTCACACAAAGGTCTCAGCAGCCGACATCCACCCAGGGACGAGCGGAGCCACGGGGCGAGCCTTGTGGCAGCGCCGCCGAAGCGCGGGAGGCGCAGATGAAAGAGCTCGCAACAAGCAGGAAAGTCGCGATTAGATCAGCTCCCCCCCCCCGCCGGAAGGAAGGCGCCGCCAAATTAGAGCACACTCCGGCGAAGAGTCCCCCCCCCCACGAGCGAGCGGTAATTGTTTGCGGCCATTAGCGACGCGCTTTGAGGGCGGCGGTGGCGGTGGCGGTGGCGGTGGTACCCGCGCGCGCGCTGCTAATTACGAGTGTCTTAAACGATTCATTTGTATATTGTTTTGTGGCCGCCGTTTACTCGCTTACGCTTTATAAATTATGGAGCTGTAGTGATTGATTTTGATCATCATCATCAACCGCTGCCGGACCGGAAGGTCAATAGGTGCATTGGTCCCATGACCATCGCAACGGCCATCAACCGATTTGGTAGATTATTTTCCCATAATCATTTTTCCTTTGCAGCAAAATTTATTTTTGCGTTTTTACACGAATTTTATTTATACTAACTTGTTTTTTTCATGAAACTTATTTCGTTCTTTTTGTGTCGCATTAGCAATAATAACGTAATATGTACAATAATAATTCACGCCCTTTTGTAGCCCTCTTGTTCTGAGAGGAGGCCTGTGCCCAGCAGTGGGACGTATATAGGCATGTATATAGGGATGACAATAATAATAATAACGTAACTTCCTGAAGTATTTTACAAACTTCCATTAGTAGGATCGGATTATTTAGTAATAGGCCAATAAAATAGAATCATAGAATCCTTTAATAGCGTTTTGAGGAATTATTTTCCAGAAAGCTGGAAATCGTTCCTTTATTTGGTCCTAAATGACGTAGGTACCGTTTTTGTGCTAAAAACAAAAAAATCGGCCAAGTACCTACGAGTCGGACTCGCGCACTGAGGGTTCCGTACAAATTATTAAAAACATATTAAAAATATTTTTTTTATATGATGTAAATAAAAATTGATGCTTTTCGCAATTTTTCTTTTATCTGTGCTATAAGACGTTGCTTCGTACCAAATTTCAAGATTCTGAGATCACGGGAGGTACCCCGTAGGTTTTGATTCCCTTGCGAATGTCGAAAATTTGCAGCATAAACGGCTGTAGGTATCTTTCGATTGCGTTGCCTTAGAAGTTTGATTTTTTCACAGCTCCGAGGAACAGTAGATCTGAGTATTTGGTATAAATTTTAGCTTGATACATACCTCCACGCGTTCCTGGGAAAAAAGGTCTTGACAGACAGACAGACAGACAAACAGACAGACGGACAAAAAGTGATCCTATAAGGGTTCCGTTTTTTCCTTTTGAGGTACGGAACCCTAAAAACTGACAAAAAGGCAAAACTTTATTTGGCTCCCAAAAGTTATGCTCACCCCCTAGAAGGGGGCAAACTCGGATTACACGCATTTAGGACCATATGAAGGTATTAAAACGATTCGTTGCTTTCTGGAAATTAATTCCTATTTAAGGATTCTGTGATTCTATTCTATTGGTCTATTACCACAGAATAACTAATTACTAATCCGATCCAAAGTTAAATAAAGTTTATGCCTAGGTAGACAAGGCGAGGCCATGTTTCATTTTTTACGAGTAAACGCACCAAACGTTTTTCTCAATATTTGCAGTCACCTCTCAACCTGCTTCCAATCGAGCAGCCATCAGCGAACAATTACGGGAGTGATTTGGGGAGGGGGGGTCGTTTGATCCGCGCCCGCGCAGCCTGCGGGGAGGGGGGGGTCGCAAGAGGCTAATGCGTCTTATTGTTTCACGGAGCGCCGGATCCATTCCCAATAATCGGTTTGATTGCTTCCACGCTTAGGAAATCGAGCACTTACGTGGGCGCCCGATAATGGACGCAAATGTTACAATCGGGATAATTCACCGCGGCCTTTTAGCGGCGGCTTCAGCGCGCTCTCGATACCTACTTACAATGCGGCGCGCGGCGGCCGGCGGCTGTACAGGAACAGGCCGTAATGCCGTCTCGAGCACCACTTACACGTTCACTGAGTGAGGTTAATGTTTTTAATGCCCGATTTTGTGTAATGCGGTTTTAAGATGTTCGAAAACTTGAATAATTACGTACAATGTGTTATTTTTGATTTCTGTTAACTTTAAGTGAACATTCGACAGGTAAAATTTTAGTGAATTTGATTTCTCCAGGACGCTATATCAAGAATTAAGATAATTGCCGTAAAACGTGTAAATGCTCTTAATTTTTGACGCTTTTTTAAAGTTCATTCATCAACAAATATAACACATGAGTCAAATCGACAATACAAACTGAGCACGGAATGCTGAGGACCTGGGTTTGATTCCCAGTGCTGGTCTCTTTTTCTGGTTTTTCTGTGCATCCATGTCTCAGTTTGTATTTTCGATATGGTTTCACGGGATACCCGTAAAAGTAACAGGAGTTGAAATAAAAAATACAAAAAGACTCCAAACAACTAAACATAAGTCAAAATATCTTTATTCAATATAGGGTGTAACAAGCACTTATGAAAGTCAAAAGAAATCTACCACCGGTTCGGAAAAATCTCTGTTGAGAAGAATCCGGCAAGCAACTCAATCATCATCATCATCCCAGCCTATATACGTCCCACTGCAGGGCACAGGCCTCCCCTCAGAATGAGAGGGCTTGGGCCATAGTTCCCACGCGGGCCCAGTGCGGATTGGAAACTTCACACACACCATTGAATTGCTTCGCAGGGAAGTGCAGGTTTCCTCACGATGTTTTCCTTCACCGCAAAGCTCGTGGTAAATTTCAAATGTAACTCCGCACATGAATTTCGAAAAACTCAGAGGTGCGAGCCGGGGTTTGAACCCACGACCCTCTGCTTGAGAGGCGATGGGTCAAACCACTAGGCCACCACGGCTTACTACTCTCTACTAGCAACTCAACGAACTATATATTTTTTTAACAGGTTTAGAATATTATTTAAATGATATCTACACTTACACCACAAGTGTTTAAATATAAATACAAAAACTTGTCACAACATGTCTCATTTAGACTCCGCCCCTATCTGAAACTATCCGAAATTTTTATATCGAAGTCGGTTACGAATACTTTTTTTAATACTTTTTTTCATGTTCAAAATTACTTTTTTTATTTCGGATATTCGATAGTTTCGGTTACGAATACGGAGCTCCATAACATCCCTGATCACGATTCACCACTCAGTTAGTATTAGGTACTGAGGCTAGACTGTATAGCTGGAGCGTGTACAATACTGTCGAATTTAAAATGCTTATTATTAAGGGTTTTGCTAAAAAGTACTGTCTAAAATTAATACTTTAGCGTTTCCGAGTACGTTAGACAATACAATAGGCCTGCAGTTAGTTTTATTAATAAACTAAGCCGTGTCGAAGTAAACAGAAATCACACGATGTAGGTATAAAAGACCCTCAATATTATAAGCAGTAGGTACATGTACTGCATCAGAAATGGATGAGCGGCTGCGGTGCTTCAAATCGCCCAATGCACTGTTTTCATAATTTGAGCCGAACATCAATCAAGTAAAGTTCAAATTATTATTTTTTTTTTTTTTTATTCGATTGGATGGCAAACGAGCAAGTGGGTCTCCTGATGGTAAGATTAATTATTATTTTTTTGTTCTCAAGTGAGGACCCAGGAAGCTAAGATAATATTTTGAGCACCACAACTACTCATCCACTTCTGCAACTGACTGTACCTACCTATTACTTATGTAGATAATAATAATATTGATATTTCGCAATTCATTATAAACTAGTTTACGCCGCCATAGCGCAGCACTTTTTTACCCGCGACGAAGCGGAGAAGGACATGCATTTAGGGTGAGATGTTTGTGGGTATTTTATATATAGATGTATGCGGGTAGACAAAACATTATAATAAAGCAGTCTAAGCTCAACCTTGGTGTATTACTTACGCGTCCCGGTCCCATACTCTGACAATGTTCTTTGTTTGTTTGTTTGGGTTTCTAGGTTATAGGCGATGGTTCTTAGATAAGTGTACAACATTTATCCGCTTTTTGGGGGCTCATGCCTACAAAAAAAAATGCACCTCAGTGCAATAAATTGCGTTACGTTTTCATTCAGGCGCATCGGCGCTTCAGTAGCTTTTTAGGGTTCCGGAGCCAAAATGGCAAAAACGGAACCCTTATAGTTTCGCCATGTCTGTCTATCTGTCTGTCTGTTTGTCTGTCTGTCCGTCCGCGGCTTTGCTCAGGGACTAAATAGCAATGCTAGAAAGCTGTAATTTTGCACGGATATATATGTAAACTATGCCGACAAAAAAATAGTACAATTAAAAATTAAAAAAAAATTTTTTTGTGTAGATTTGTATAGACGTAAAGTGGGGTGATTTTTTTTCTCATCCAACCCTATAGTGTGGGATATCGTTGGATTCTTTTAAAACCATTAGGGGTTTGCTAAGACGATTTTTCGATTCAGTGATTTGTTTGCGAAATATTTAACTTTAAAGTGCAAATTTATCACTGCATTTCAATGTCGTTACAATCACATAAAACTTAATAAAATGCATAATAATAGTTTATGAAGATTAAACTTTTGTCAACGGACATCCTGAGTTTTCATCCAAAAAAAATCACTCTTCCACAAAATGAGCAACACCATCGAATGTCCTCAGTCAGTTATTTTTAGAAAAGTGATGCGGGTTTTAGTATTGTATTAATGACGACATTATTTATGATTAAAGCCGCGGTAGCCAAGCGGTTTGACCTATGGCCACCGAACAGAGAACTTCTTGGATTCATACCCGGTCTAGCATCTCCGAATTTTTTTCGTGTCGATTTTGTAGGCTTAGTACGTCGGCCTAAGGTCGCCTTTTGATAATAGGTGTTCTCTATTTGGTTTCCCCTCCAAGGTCTAAGCGACCAGTACCCCTAAATACAAATTCGCAAAAAATCAGGTCCTAAGTTTTTTTTTTTTAATTTTATCCGCCGATGCAAAGAGCAGGTCTCCGGTGGCTTCTCTTGGCGTGTCTCAAATTGCGCAAAGACGTTTCTTTCGAAGAGGATTTCGTTAAAACTTGCCTTTGGCGATGCCTCTTCCTGTCTCAGCTCTCCCAACTGCCCCGCAGGCGTCTCTGGAGGGCTTCTAGATCTTCAGCAGCAGTAGTCGGTCTCTTACTTTTTTCGGGCTTTCGGCGGCCGCTGGTGTCCCGCGCACTCCCCGCACACCACAGAGTCACTACCTCTACCTCAAGAGGCAGGGTCACAACTAATTCGTTATGCGTTTTTATTTGTCACGGCGTATCAAATAATATGATCACGATCAAGAGATAATGAAAGTCCAGAATGACCTGCTGCATCCGGGCCGCCGCTTCGGTCAACCGGCACATCTGTGAGTTCCGTAGAGCTAGCTGTTCCTTAAGTGCGGCGCACCCGGGGCAGTCCATAACGCGTGGACACTGAACGGCTAAGATGCGGTGGTTGCAGGAGCGCGAACTGGCGAGTGGCGCGGTGCAAACCTTGTTAGGTTAGGTTAGATTTTTTTTTTTGGGAGGACGACATACGACCGGGAAAAATCCGTTAAGAACACTGGGAAGGGATGTGCTAGTAGGTAGTCTCCGACTCGCACGGAGTAAAAAACCCGGCCGCACGACTTATCCCCCATTTCTTTACCACCGATGTTTTTTTCGGTGCTTATTTCTTTTGCATATTAGACAATTGAAATGCCGATTTTACATAGGCTACAATCGCATTAACCTTCAAATATTAAAATATTCAGCTTATTCTAGAAAAACTTATAACTACATTAAGAAACTAGCCGCGGCTAGAGGCAGCCAGAAAAAGCCTCCAGCCGCGGCCAGAATCACTACTCTTACACTATGATAGGCAGCTAGCCGCGGCTAGAGGTGGCTAGTAAACAAACCTCCAGCCGCGGCCAGGAGCCCAATACTTAAAATAAAATACGCAGCTAGCCGCAGCTGGAGGCAGTCAGTAGTCAAACCTCCAACCGCGGCCAGAAGCGCACTCTTAAACTAAGAAAAGCAGCTAGCCGCGGCTGGAGGTGGCTAGTCAACAAACGTCCAGTCGCGGCTAGATGCACTATACTCGAACTAAAGTAATCAGCTAGCCGCAGCTAGAGGCAGCCAGCCATCGAACCTCCAGCAGCGGCATGAAGCATTACTTCTAAACATACATCCCTACATACATCCCTGTATTTCTTTTATTATTATTTTTTTTTTTTTTTCTTTAATTGTATAATATAGTTTTTAAGTATTTTATTTGTAATTATATTTTTATGAAAAAATGACTTTCTGCCAAGTTTCTTGCGGCGCATTCTTCTTGGCAATGATGGTCTTTCCGAAAGCGCTGGTAGTTTAAAAAATGACGTGTAAAAGTGCCCATTGCGGCCTATTTACTGAATAAATCATTTGAATTTGAATTTGAATTTTTAAACTAAACTAAGAAAAGCAGCTAGCCGCGGCTAGAGGTGGCTAGTAAACAAACCTCCAGCCGTGGCTAGAAGTGGCCAGTACTTAGCCCTCCAGTCGCGGCTAGAGATGGCTAGCAGTGGCTAGAGGTATAAGAACGGCTAGTAGCCGGTCGCCAGCCTCGGACGAGCACCGCCACCTGTAAAGGTCTTTCTACCCGCGGACACGTTCAACCGGGGAGTAAAAAAAACAATTGTCGCCAGAGATGGTTTAATTTACCAAAATATCATAACATAACAAGTAAAGAACCAAATCATTTAAACTTATCCTGAAACCAAAATTAACTAAAAATTAACAGATCAAAAGGATTTTAAAGATAAATCTTTTATAACGTATAAAGTAAGTAACCAAACAAACAAAATATGAGATATGCGATATGCTTTGAGGCCTCGAGCCCAGACGAATCCAGTCCAAGCCAAAGACAGAACAACCTTCCTGGCCGGCTGATTCAGCACGCCAATCTGGGTCCCGCTCATACCCTCCAGCCAGCCGCTCAGCGGTCTCTCCTCGAACTCTCGCCTCTCGCGCCACCCCAGAGCCAGTCTGATTTAATCCCCGAAACTTGTTCAAGAATTGCCTTAGGGGGAATTTTGTCCTCTGGGCAGAAGGGCTTTGGTCTTGCCGCCCTGAAGTGTCCGTATTTTGACAGTATGTGATCCCTCTCCCAGGGGCTGAGTCCTCTGTGTTTCTTAAAGTGGCGCGAGATGTGGCCGTCCTCCGTATGGTAGCCACAGAAGGCACACTGTGTTCCGTAATGTACCTTACCCGGGCGGCCCCCCAAGCCCAGTGATGTGCCGGAGGCACCCTCGTGGGGGGCGGGACGGCGAAAGCTCAGAACCCTATTTGCCTTCCCCCGCCTGGGCACCTCCAACTCAAGGGACCCCATCCTCTTCAGGTATCTCTTCTCGTTTACTCGGGGCGGTTCCGAGCTAACATCTGTATCCCCGTCTGGGGAGAATGGATCCGCAGCTGACCGAGTATCCGACCGAGTGACTTCCGCCGGGGGCTCCCTCGCAGCCAACTCTTCCCTCGGGCTGGACCGCCGCGATAGCTCCGCAGCCGTCGGATCTGAGCCAGACGCCACAACGACCTCCTCCGCCAATGGGGAGGAGAAGAAAAGAAGCTGGGGAGACCCCTGGTTTCCCAGGGTCCCCGTCCCCCCAGCCGCGGGAATGGCAGCCCGGAACATATCTAGGGCCCAGAGAGGAGTCCCCGGGCAATCCGCCTCTCCTTCCCGAGGCATCGGGGACAGAGGTTGGGGCACCACACCCAGCTCCGCAGGCGCAACCGACACCGCCGCCGACACAGACGACGGCTCCGTTGAGGGCAAGGGGGGGGACCGCAGCCCGTCCCGAGGCTCAAGCGCCTCAGACCCATCCGACGGCGGGCGGGCCCGATCGCGAGTCGTCGAGCCATCCCTTTCTCCCCCCTCCTCCAACATCGGAGAGGGGAGAGGCGAGTCCAGTTGTGGGGCTCTTCCTTCCGACGCAAGCAGCAACCCCCGGTTTCCTACTGGTTCCTTCGGGGTGGCCGATTGCCCCACCTCAGGCTCCTCCTCTTCGGCCGCCTCCTCCCAGCACCCTGCCGACTCCGACCCAGTCTCTCCACGTCGGGAGTGGAACTGGTAGTCCCTCTCTGCCACGAGGCTATCCAGGGCCAGTTGGCCCATCCGCCCGACAAGTGCTTTGAACGCTCCTACATACCAGTCCCGCTCCTCCCGCGTCTTCCGACAAATCGTGTTGCCGCACTCCATCCTCGTGTCAAAATACCAAAGCGGCAGTCACCACCAAGTTCACCAAGTCACCGTCCACCACCCACCACAGCTCCAAGCAGTTCGGCCCGGTAGACACAGCCAAGCAGACCGCGGTCAGTATATTGGTATCGGCTAGCGGCTAGCAGTTACTGGCTAGCAAAAAGTCAGTTGCAAACGGCTAGCGCCAGCGGCTATTGGCTAGAAGACAACGGCTAGCGGCTACCCGTCAGCAACAGCCAGCGAAAAGTAAGACCGGCCAGATCAGGCCACACCAGCCTCCGCCCAATTTAGCGCAGAGTAGCCAGCCAGTAACAAGGAACGTCCAAGAAAGCAAGCAAACAAGGGAGAAGGCAGAGCACACAAACAACCAAGTCAGAGTCAGGTTGCTCAGCAGGATCCATACGCAATCCACAGGCAATCCACAGGCAGACGAGCACTGTCCGCCCCCGAAACGTATCCACTCTTCGGGGGTCCAGGTGCAGAGCGTCGCGACTACCAGACTTCCGAGACCTCCTCCGAGATCTTGGAGCCATTCCGCTGCCCCAATCAGCGCACGTAAGGCGAAGTTTAAAAATGGTTGGAGGCAATGGCTATCCTTCACTATCCCCGCCAGGGCACCCGGCTAGCGCTCTACCATCGCCTGCTCACAGTCAAGTCTCTCCCTTCCAAATCTGGGGCAGGTGAGCAGGACGTGAGGGATGGACTCCACGGACTCATCATCGCAGACGCAGTAGGGGGAGGCAGCCAATCCGAACCTATGTAGGTACTGCCTCACCCCACTGTGGCCCGTCAGGAGCTGCGCTTTCGCGTTTGTCATACTCGTGCTGGCGAGCATCTTACGGGCCACCCCGACGTCCGCAAAGAATAGCCTAGTTGTGGCTCCGGTCTTCGCCCCCTCGTATCTCCTCTGCCACTCCTCGATGCTTTCGCCTGGGATCGAGCGCCTGATATACGATAAAGGCACCTTATCATACACAGGGCTCCTCTTCTACTTTAAGGCCGCATCCCGAGCAAGCTCATCCGCTCTTTCGTTGCCCGGGATCCCTACGTGGGCCTCGATCCAAAAGAATTCCGTAGTCAACCCATTCCTCTCTCTCTCCTTTACCAGCTTCTTGATTTCATGCGCCATAGGATTGTCCGAGTTCGGGTTGCCGATCGTCTCCAGAGAGGCTCTGGAAACGCTCAGGATGTTAATGGGCCCTTCCATCTTTCTCTGTTGTACTCTGGTGATAGCTCCCAGTATACCAAGCATCTCTGCCTGATAGACCGTGCAGTAACGCGCTAGGCCCATTCCCATCCTGTGCGTCTCTCCTCCATTCCTGAAGAATGTTGCCGCCGCTCCGACTTTGCCCTCTATCTTGCTTCCATCGGTATATATGTCCAAGCAGTCGTTTGGCAGGCACTCCAAATCCTCGATCCCTGTAATATATCCGAAGCTCTCCGGTGGGTGGTCCATCTGGGCCGGGTGCACTCCTCTCTTGAGGAGTCCACCTGGGAGGTGTTCAACCGGGCTTCCCCTCTTGATTTCGTAGAGGGCTCTGCACTCCCTGACCCTGATGTCCAATGGGAGGATACCCGCCAACAGGACCGACGCTGTGAGAGAAGTCGTTCTGTGGGTTTTTGCGATTTTTATTGCGAACATCCTTATCAGCCTGTTCAGCCATTTTCTGGCGTAAACCTTGCCCGATACCGGTGCCCACGAGGATGCCGCATAGGTAACCACCGGCTCTATGGCCGTCGTATATATTATTTTCCCCCGCCACTATGGCGAGTGATGGCGAGCAATGGCGAGCAATGGCGAGCGGCTAGCGGCGAACACTGACCCGACGCTAGTAGCAAGCAGTGGCGAGCGGTGGCGAGCCATGGCGAGAGTCGCCAGCTCGCTACTGTGGCGAGCAACGGCGAGCCGCGGCGAGAGTCGCCAGCCCGCCACTGTGGCGAGCAGTGGCGAGCAATGGCGAGCAGTGGCGAGCAAGTCGCCAGCTCGCCACCGCAGCGAGCGATGGCTAGCAATGACCAGCCACGGCGATCGAGAGTCAGAAGCCCGGCGAGATGCACCAGATTCGGGGTTTATTCCATACTATTTGTTACATTATTTTTATTGCTTATTACTAATAGTTTATTTTTTTTTTTTACTATGTGTATATATCGGTTAGGTTAGGTTAGGTTTTTTTTTTCCTATCTACCTACAAATTTATCGGAGCCTATGTTGACTGTTCATGCATTCCAGTTCCCGCTAGTGCTACAGCTCGTACTTCCATGCCACCTACTTTTTCTTTCTTGTATACTTCTCCTTCTTGCCATCGGGTTTCGGGGTCAGTTTAATACGCTGTACGGAGTACAGTAAGTAAAGTAAGAGAAGTAAAAATATAAAATACAGAAAATTTTGAAAAATTCTTTTCAAAGGAAATTCAAGCTCTAGTTCAATACAAATTACTGCACTAGAGAGTACAGGTCTTAAATCTACTTGAAAATGAAAATGAAAATGAAAAAGTTTATTGGTTTAAATAATACATTGTTACAATAGAACAAGGTTGGGGCCACCTTTTAAGCAAAACAATGCTTGTGCCAGGGGACCCCGCTCTTCCACAAGGTATACTGGATATAAACCAATTATAAAATTATAAAAGTACAGTTATCTTAATATTAGATAAGCGTGCAGAGGATCCAACAAACGCAGGTATTTATGTGTTTGTGTGTGTGTGTGTGTGTGTGTGTGTGTGTGTGTGTGTGCGTGAGTGTATATGTGTGTGTGTTCACTTAATGGTAAAAGTTTGCCTAATTTAAGGCAGTATCGCTTCGGTTTCCTCATAACTTAGCTTTTTTAGCCACAATGTTACAGTTATCTTACAGTCAGAAATTTGTAAAGGGTAAATATTTAGTTCCTTATTAACAAAATTATACAGTCTAGCCGATTGATAACCAAATTGTCTCCTAGCAAACTTGGAATTTGTAGAGGGCCATGGAACAACATCCCTCCTCCTACGGGTAACAGCAGGTGGCTCATACTTTAGGGTCTTATGTAATTTTATTATAGTACTAACTACGAACAGTTTTCTTATGGATAGTAAGTCACTTTCTCCATACAACTATATAACTTTGAGGAGACACCTATGCGCACTTTTAACCTCTAAGAATTTTGATTTACTAGCCCCACCCCAAATTGGGATGCAGTAGGTCATAATGGACTGGGCTAGTGCGGTATATACTTGTTTAATTAGGTTTGTGGAGGTGACGTGTTTTAATATTTTAAAGATCCATACCAGCTTTCTAATCCTCCCATTTAGATATTCAATGTGGTTATGCCAAGAGAGACGTTAGTCCAGGATCAACCCAAGATATTTGGTTGTGGAGACCTTTTTCACTATATAACAGTTACAACTACTAGTGTCGTATAGGTCACAGTTATGATTTTTTAGCTTCAGGTCCACCGGTGGCTGCATATTTTCGTACTTCGAGAAACACATGTAGTTGGTCTTGTTAGTATTAAGAAAGAAAGAAAGAAAGAAAGAAAGAAAATAATTTATTTATAACAGCAATGACACATAATTAGTAAAAATAACAATAAGAAGTGTTGCCGCTATAAAAAGGTCCCGGCTCAGCATATCGCTGGTTGAAAACCAGCACTGGTCTTCCGCCGGGCCACAGGAGAATGAAATTACGGAAAGTCACACAAAACAAAACAAATACAAAAATAACTACGAAACCAAAAAAATATAAGTTGGCTGTATAGCCCACATTATCATGGCAACAGTACATGTAATGAAAAAGATAAGAATAATTTGACATTGACATATGACAATTACAATTATGGCATCAGCAGACAACGCGAAATAAAACCAGAACAATGTTGATCGCCATTAAGGGGAACAATAATAATAACAATGTAAGTAGGTATTAAGTGTAAGTAGGTTATTTTTAAGCCATGTAGCTATTTTCTGTAGACCTATATCAGCTTTTTCATATACTGCTTCCCAAGTGCTATCCACGAAAACCACCACTGTGTCGTCAGCATACGAAAACACTAACAATAGGTAAAAATAAAAAGTGGCGAGCACCGGCTAGGTGTGGCTAGCGGCTAGCGGCGAGCACTGGCTAGACGTGGCTAGCAGCATGTGGCGAGCATCGGCTGGAATGGCTAGCAGCCAGTGGCTAGCACCGGCTAGGTGTGGCTTGCGGCTAGTGGCTAACACGGGGTAAAAATTTCCGTTAGAAAAATATACAGTCAATAACAGAACAATGTTAAAAAGCAGATTTTTTTTTTTTTTTTTAACTAAGAGATTGAAGTCGCAGACTCCGTCGTTATGGGTTACTTCTATGAAGACCCTCTTCGTCACTAAGCTAATTTATTAAATGTTGTTTGATTGATGGTTTTATTCCCATCAAAAAAAAAAAAAGAAGAAGAAAAATGCTTAAGACTATAAATAAATAGTTCTGTGACTTGCGTTTTTCAGGTTCCTAGTGGCGTATGGTGGTCACTCTGCAAACGATCTTATCTCGTATGGCGACAGTGGTGACTGTGGTGAGACGCGGCTAGGCACTGGCTAGAACTAGCTATCGGCTAGCGGCCAGTAATTTTGCGTTTCCCTGTGGTCCCTCTGTCGCTGGTGTGTTCTCGATGCTGGTCCTGTGGTTGTGGTTTCCCGCGGTCTGACGCAGCGAAAGCGGCGGCAGATGGCGACAAGCCACGGCAAGGTGCGGCTAGCAGCCAGCGACCCCCCCCTCGGCGGGTATGGCGGCAAGTGGTGACCTCTGCGAGACACGGCGTGCGGCCAGCAGCCAGCAAAACTCGGCGCTGCGCCGTAGAAAGATTGAATTACACCAATCCAATTTCACACCTATGATTTGAGTGTCACTATCACTTGCAAGGCGTCGAACACACGACACATGTTTAGCGGCTAGCGGCGAGCACTGGCTAGATGTGGCTACCGGCTACCGGCTAGTAATTCTGCGGGAGCAGTGGCTAACTCGACCGATAGTAGCGACCGCTGGCGAGCGACTGATAGTTAGGTTAGGTTAGGTTTTTTTTTTTTTTTTGGGAAGGATGACGTACGACCGGAAAAAATCCATAATGGACGCTGGGAAGGGAAGCCCAGCAGTCTCCGACTCCCACGGAGTAAAAAACCCGGCCGCACGACTCCTCCCCCCATTTCCAGATCACCGATACTTTTTTCGGTGCTTATACCTTTTCTTTTCCTTTTTTTTAAAAAGTTGCCGGGCCGATTTTACAATACTCCAATCGACCTGGAGTTTTAAGAGTTACAATTTTTTGACTACTACAAAAGAGAAACTTAGGCTACCCAGGGCGGCTAGCCGCGGCTAGAGGTGGCTAGCACCGGACCTCCAGCCGCGACCAGGCGCCCAATACTTAAAATTAAGTACGCAGCTGGCCGCGGTTGGAGCCACCAGTCCAACCAACCAGCCTCCAGTCGCGGCCAAAAGCCCTATCCTTAAGATCAATACCCAGCCAACCGCGGCTGGAGGCAGACAGCAAACAAGCCTCCAGCCGCGGTCAGAAGCGCACTTAAAACTACGAGGGCAGCTAGCCGCGGCTAGTGGTGGCTAGTGACCAACCTCTAGCCACGGCCGGAAGCACACTTATGACTACAAGGGCAGCTAGCCGCGGCTAGAGGTGGCCAGTAACCAACCTCTAGCCGCGGCCGTAAGCGCACTCCTCAAATTACGAAGGGCAGCTGGCCGCAGCTGGAGGCGGCCATGAAGCAAGCCTCCAGCCACGGCCAGTAGCGGCCAATGCTTGGCCCTCCAGCCGCGGCCAGAATTGACTAGCCGCGGCTAGAGGTCCAAGAAGCGGCTAACTGCCGATCGCCAGCCCGCAAGGGAAGTGGAGCAAAACACAGTTTACGGCAAAAAAGATTTAATAATACCATGTATAACAAAAGCACAGCGTAAGCAGCCAAACAATCACCCAACCAAAACTCAACAGCATAATAACCAACAAAATAACAAGATAACAAAAGATATCAAAAAGCGCTTCAGCGCCATTAGTGGTTTACTAACGTAACATAAACGTAACATAAAGGTGAACAAAAGGTGAACAAAGAGATAGCATTGGCAACATGGGTAGAACAAAAAGAGCATAAAAAGACCATAATAAAACGAGATAAGAGGTAAGAGGAAAGAGGTCCAGAAATGCTGCACGCCTCAAATTCCTCCCCTACCGCCACTCGCGCCCCCCCAAAGCCATTCCGCCCTGACCCCCGACACTTGCTCGATGATTTCCCTGGGTGGGATCCTGTCCTTCGGGCAGAATGGGTACGGCCTCGCCGCCTTAAAGTGCCCATACTTTGAGAGAATATGGTCCCTCTCCCAGGGGCTCAGGCCTTTGTGCCTTTTGAGGTGGCGCGAGATGTGACCATCCTCCGTGTGGTACCCGCAAAATGCACACTGCGTGCCATAGTGAACTTTGCCGGGGCGGCCCCCCAAGCCCACCGTAGCACCGGAGGCACCCTCGGGTGGGGCGGGACGGCGAAAACTAAGCACCACCCTGCTAGCCTTCCCCCGCCTAGGCACCCCCAGCCCAAGCGACCCCATACGTTTGAGGTATCTCTTCTCGTTTAGCTTGGGCGGCTCCCAACTGGCATCCGTTTCCCCATCCGGAGAGAACGGGTCCGCAGCCGACGGAGTGGCACCTTCGGAGGACTCCCCGGCCCCCGACTCCCCCCTCGGGATGGGCCGCCGCGAAGACCCCGCAGCCGGTGAATCCGCAACGGACGCCGCACCAACAACCTCCTCCGCCAGCGGGGAGGAGAAGAACTGCAGCTGATGAGCCTCCAGGCTCCCCAGTGATCCCGTGCCTCCCGCCGCGGGAACAGCAGCCCGGAGCATGTCCTGGGCCCAGGTAGGGGCTCCCAGGCAATCCTCCCCCCCCTCCCGAAGCGTCCGAGATGGAGGTCGGGGCACCACGTCCATCTCTACCGCCGCAGCCGGCAGCGCCTCCGGCACGGTCGATGGTGGCGATGGCTCCGTCAAGGGTACGGGGGGTGTCCGCGGCCCGTCCCGGGACTCCGACGCCTCAGACCTACCCGTTGGCAGGTGGGCCCGGTCCCGACTCGTCGAGCCATCCGTATCTCCCCCCTCCTCCGACATCGGCGACAGAAGGGGAGGCAACTCCCATCTTCCAGCAGGGTACCCCACCCCCTCCCCCCCGACCTCGGAGAGGGGAGAGGCGAGCCCAGCTGCGGGCCCTCCCCCTCCGACACAAGCAACGGCCCTCGCTCTCCCACTGGTTCCTCCGGGGCCGGTTGCTCCACCTCTGCTTCCTCATCTTCCGCCGCCTCCTCCCAGCCAAGGCAAGGTGGCTCCGACTCAGGCTCCCCCCGCCGGGAGCGGAACTGGAAGTCTCGCTCAATTCCAAGGCTGTCCAGGGCCAGTTGACCCATCCGCCCGACAAGGGCTCGGTACGCTTTCACGTACCAGTCCCGCTCCTCTTGCGTTATTCGGCATACCGGATTGGAGCACTCCATCCTTGCGTCCACTCAACCAAGCAAACAAAAGGAACAAAAGGCAATCCACCAAGTCACTTTGTGTATGTTTTATCAAAAATAAATGATTTATGATTATGATTTACAGACACCACTATGTCACTATACACTGTACACCACAGCTTCAGGCAGTTCCACTCAATGCTCGCAGCCCAGCAGGCCGCAGTCGGTTAGGTTAGGTTAGGTTAGGTTAGGTTTTTTTTTTTTTTTTTAAAGGGGTAAGCATGCAGTCGGGAAAAATCCATTATGGACGCTGGGAATGGAGAACCCAGCCAGTCCCCGACTCTCACGGGGTAAAACACCCAGCTGCACGCTCCCCTTTTTTCCTTTACTTCTCAGTCTCTTCAATTTTTTCAGCGCTTATTTTTTTTTTTTTTTCACACAAAATACAAATACTTTAACATTTCCAATGTTTATTACAGTTGCTTAATAACTAACACCTAATTAACAAATATAATTTTCACATTATACTACAATAATAAACTCGCTCGCCAGTGGCGAGGCGCTCGCAAACGGCGAGACACAACCACATACCCCGCCACAGCACACAACGCCTGTAAGCGGCAAAAACTTACAATATAGAAACTTAACTCCTTACTACCACTATACACATTATCAACATAATTTTCACATTATACAATAATAATTAACCTATCGCACACAGTCAGCGGCGAGCGGCGAAAAACAATACTGTCACCGACGAGGCGCTCGCCAGTGGCGAGGCGCCCGCCAGCGGCGAGACACACCCACATACCCCGCACACAGCACACAGCGCCTGTAAGCGGCAAGAACTTACAATATAGAAACTTAACTTATAATTTACAAGCTTAACCACTAACTAGCTTAGCTACTTACTACTAACTAACAAATCACACCCAACTAGCCGCGAGCGGCGAGAACAATATGACAATCCTCAGTAGACAATAAATCGCCCTCCAGTGACAATCAATAAATCGCACCCGGCGGGCGGCGAGCGGCGGGCAGCGGAAAACAAGGGCAGGCAGGGCGCGGCGACCGACCAAAACCCCCCGACCGGCGAGCGGCGAGCGACACTCCCCTAATCTCTACCCAGGCCACCCCAGAGCCAATCCAGTCTCACCCCCGTGACCCGATCCACAATACCTTTCGGCGGCACTCTGTCTATGGGGCAGTGTTCTAGGGCCCGATCGGTTCTGAAGTGGCCATAAGTTGACATTATAATCTCCCTTTCGTGGGGCTCCAAACCTCTGTGGGTCTTAAGGTGACGAGCGATGTGGCCCCCACCCGTGTAGTAGCCACAGAACGTACACTGTACCCCGTTGTGGGCCCTCATCGCCCGCCCCCCCGAAACCCCCGCAGCAGCCGGTCTGCCCACAGAAGGGACCAGTCGGCGTTGCCCATCCCGGCCAGGCAGTCCTCCCACCGGCGCGCCCCGAAAGAGGGCTCTCATCCGCTTCAAGTAGCTCTTGTCCTTCACCCGGGGAGGGGCCCAGGTTGCATCTGAATCACCCCACCCCGAGTATGGATCAGTAACTCCCAATGAGGTTCCCTCTGTCTCCTCCCCCTCGCCTCCAACCACAGCCCGGTCACCCCGCCCCGCGCTCAGTCCCCCAGATGGCTCCGAAGGGAAATGCGGGGGGCTGCCCAGCTCCAGCCGCACCATTGAGAGCGGAACCAGGCTCGCATCCGCACCCGAAGCAGCGCTATCCCCCGACGATGACGAGGGGAAGAAGGGAGAGCCCCGCAACCGCTCCATGGGTCCCTTTTCCGGAACATCAGTTTGATTGGCCACAGAACCCCCCTCCATCCCCCCAGACGGTAGACCCGGCCCCCCCTCCACACCCTCAGTTTGAGCAGCCGCAGCCCGCCCCCCAGCCCCTCCAGAAGGCAGAACTTCCCCGCCCTCCGGGGCGTCCATTCGAGCAACCGCTGCACTCTATTAACTCCCGGAGGGTATATCCCCCCATCCGCCGACGGCCGCCGCGCCCCCCCCCCCCCCCCCCCCCCACCGAGAACTGGGAAAGATGCACAATAATTTCCTCCACCTGCTCCACAATATCTCTATCCCCCACCGAAGCATCCTCTCTCAGGTTAGGTTAGGTTAGGTTAGGTTTTTTTTTTTTTTTTTTTTTGGTTGGTAAATGGGAGGCAGCGACAGCTGCGAGCCCAACAGTCGCCACGTCCCATTTTTACAGTGGTTCCACAGACGCGAGGTCCGTGCTCTATTTTACAAAAGTGGTTATACGATCAAGGCGGAACCGGAAAAAA